>NW_015622250.1:0-24193 GCF_000836295.1 Verruconis gallopava | reverse complement strand
AGACTGATCACCTCGATCATGAATGATCAACATGATCGCTCTCCCTTCACGTGATCACCATGTTACCTCGTAACACAGATATACACATGCCTTACTTATGTTAGGGGGGTGTTATGGACATTAACTGCTTTAGGGTACATAAAATTAAACTATATTTAGAAGACTTAAATAAAGTTAAGAAGACTATACCAGTAATTATATTTATAGTAGATTAAGGGTAATCATATATTATCCTAGGTATATCTACTATAAAGCAACAAGATATTCTCCTTAATATAGGACAGGAGAAGTAGTACTTTAAAGATATAGTACCAATAGTATGTATAATAAGTGCAGAGGAAAAGATTAATAAAGATAAGTACTATAGTATACTCCTCTTAAGTATAGAGCTAAAGAAGGCGCAAGCGGAACACATACTACCTGATAAATTATAAGATTTTATAAATATCTTTAAAAAAGAAGCTATAATAATATTATTAAGCTATAAAAGTATAGACTATATAATTAAGATGATAGTAGAACTACTACACTATCTAATCTACTATATATCAGCAAAGGAGCTTAAGGCTCTCAGAGAATATCTCAGTGAGGTGCTGCAGAATGGGTGGATAAGGCCCTCTACAAGCCTTACAGGCGCACCTATTCTGTTCGTGCCAAAGAAGAATGGCAAGCTACGCCTATGTGTAGACTACAGAGGCCTTAATAAGGTTACTATTAAGAATAGACACCCCCTACCACTTATTTCAGAGATCCTGGACCGACTAAGTGGCGTAAAGATTTTTATAAAGTTAGATCTTAAGAATATATATTATAGAATATGTATTAAGGAAGGCTATAAGTGGAAGATAGTGTTTTATACGCGCTACGGCCACTATAAGTACCTAGTAATGCTATTTAGCTTAGCTAACGCGCCTGTAATATTCTAGGCATATATTAATAAGGTATTAGGGAACTATGTTGATACTATATATATTATATACCTTAATAACATCCTTATCTACTCAGAGGACTGGGAGTCCTATGTGTGGGATGTGCGCGCAATACTTGCGTAGTTATAAGTGTATAACCTATACTGCAACCTTAAAAAGTGTGAGTTCTTCACTAATAAGGTTAAGTTTCTTAGCTTTATGGTCAGGATGGATAGTATATGTATAGATAGAGCAAGAGTAATAACTATTAAGGAATAGCCTACACCAATAACCCTAAAGGAAGCATAAATATTCCTTGGGTTTTGCAACTTCTACAGACGATTTATTAAAGATTATGCAAAGATTACAAGGGGCTTAACTAACCTTATAAAAGGAATGAAAAATAGTAAACTGACAAAACCATTCAAATAGACTGAAAGTGTAGAATAGTTATTTTAGATACTATAAGACGTGTTTACGACAGCACTAGTTATCAGATATTTTGATCCAGAACTACTAATTAGGGTAGAGACAGATATATTATAATTCGCGATAGCAGGGATATTATCCTAATATAATAGAGAGGGCTAATAGCGCCTAGTAGTATTCTATTTATATAAGATGAAAGATACTGAGACAAGGTATAAGATGTACGATTAAGAGTTACTCACGATTATAGAGTGTTTTAAGTAGTGGAGGTACTATCTGGAGGGAAGTGCTACTCCGATTGAAGTCTATATAGACCATAGAAATCTAACCAGATTTGTAAGGGTTACACAACTTAATAATAGGTAAGCTAGATAGGCTATACTATTAGTGGGGTATAACTTTATCCTTTACTACTGCGCGGGTCTGTCTAATCCCGCAGATACACCCTCAAAACGCCCAGACTATATAATGGAGGAAAGACTATTAGACGACCTACTTCCAACACTGCGCCAAAAGTTGGCGGTGTTACCAGAAAGTGCTGTATATACAACCCTAATACTTAAAAATAGATCAAAAGCGATCAGGCATATAGGGCAATAGCCAGGGACTAGTCTAGAGTATAGGGAGGCGAGCCCCTATAGTAATATTATGACTGCGGCCTTACACAGTTTTTATATATCCTGGATATAGGAAGAGTGTGGGTATTGTAGGCAGCGAACAGCGGGGCAAGTAGGGAAAAGCACCTACCCACGTTATATCGTTGTAAGAGCTATAAAAGATAAAGCAGCCTATATGGAAAAGGAGATCCCTGATATTCTATAAGAACTGTAAGTTTAATATGAAATTACTAAAAGCAAGTATAACATATTAGAAGAGTGAGTTAGGAAGAGGATGGGTGATTAGTCAGTAAACTATTAGGATATCCTACTATTCCAGGGTTAAGCCTACATACTGGATGACCTGGCAGTAAAATTTGAGCTTATAAGAAGGTACCATAATGACCCTTATGCAGGACACTTTAGAGCAACCAAAACAGTTAAACTCTTAAGCAGAAAGTACTACTGGCTATTAATGCGCCAGGACGTGCAAGAATATGTACGGATATATAACATATACTAGTAGGTGAAGGTAAAGAGACACCGCCTGTATAGCGAATTACAGGCACTACCTATACCGGAATATCTATAGATAGAGATCACTATGGATTTCATAAGTGGCATCCTGCCGTCCAAGCGTAATGGTAGTATATATGATGCTATCTTAGTAATTATTAATAGATATATAAAAATAGTACTCTATACCCCAACTATAAAAGATTATATAGCTGTAAATATTGCTAATATACTACTTAATAAGGTTATAAGAAGCTTCAGCTTACCTAAGGGTATTGTCTCAGACTGAGACCCAAAATTTATGAGTAAATTCTGGTTAGAACTGTACTATACATTATATATATATAGATGTATAGGAACCGTATTCCATCCGCAAACTGACGGACAGACAGAACGTTAAAATCAAATAATTTAGGAATACCTGCGTGTATACTACGGAGAGCACCTGAAAATATGGGCGAAACTGCTATTAATTACTAAATTTATATATAATAATAGTATTAATATATTAATAGGTATAACCCTATTCTTTATACTATATAGATTCTATTTAGAGGTCTATTATGATATTAAGAATCAAAAATAAGTACCAGATGTGTAAGAGTAAGTAAAGCAACTCTATAATATCTATAAGAAGCTAGAAGAATACCTTGTTAATATAAGCTAAGAGTAAGTAAAATACTATAACTGCAGGTATAAACTAATAATATTTAAAATAAATAACCTCATCCTACTATTAATAAAATATCTATATCTGAGGTACTAGAGTAGGAAACTTATACTATATTTTATTGGACTATTCCAAGTCCTTAAACCAGTTAGTATATAAGTATATTAACTACAGCTACTAGTATTATAGAAAGTCTGAAATATATTCTATATTTCTCTATTAGAAAAGTATTATTAGTATATAGGCAGTGATAATATAGTGGATTGCCTGCCACTCCCAGAAATTATTAATGATGAGGAAGAATGGGAGATAGAAGAAATCCTTAATAAAAAGAAGTGCAAGAATAGTATATAGTACCTGGTTAAGTAGAAGGGTTACCCTGCAGAATACAACCAGTAGTTACTAAAAGAAAACTTAGATAATATGTGGGAGAAGTGTAATAAATTCAACAACCAGTTAAAGAGAAGATATATATAGAATATAAGAGATAAATAATATATGTTATATATTAAAAGAAACTATACTAAATATATTATATAAATTAAAGATATAAGGATTATGTCTTTAATTGGAAAAATTAGAGGAAAGCTCTATAATAGAGCCCTTATGGTGATAAGGGGTAGAGCCACTTAGGCTTAATGAGTTTGCTGTGGATAAGGAAGAAGCAGCGGCGTGATACTACTGGTGAGAAGAAGAGGCATGATTAAGAGAAGAATTGGGCTGGAAGGCCCAGTAACTGTAATAATAAGATAAGAAGATGAGCTTAGGGGGAATTTAGGGGATACCCCCTAAATAACCTAGTAATATAGTAGCCTATATAGAATTAGCAGAGCTAATATATTAGTAGTAAACTACACTAATAGGTGAGGATAGAATACCAGCTAGGGTATTTATACCCTAAACTAGCTGCTATATTTGACCCAGCAGGTCATGAAATATCACCTCTAATATTAAATAATAGTAACCACCTAGATGGTTATTGTATGTGATAAATACTTCGACCGCTATTTTATAGTATATAAATATATATATATATTTAGTTTGGTCAACCCTGACGGTCGATGCAATACCCTCCTTAAAATCTCTTAGAGTTCTAGTGAGCTTAATAAGTTAGGTTAAGTAATAGCTAAATTACAGAGGGACCTATGAATTATAAGATGAAGTAATAGAAATATAATAATAATAGTAGAACTTAAACCTTTTTATACTTATAATATTAGTATAAGCACCCAGCATACTTTTAAAACATAGGCATATTATATATAAGGATGAGGTTAATGTCCTTACTGCATCAGAGGCAGATAAAAATGTCCACCTCTGCCTCATCCCCCTCCCCAGGCTGAGGTAGGGTTTCACCCCTATCTTAAGGAGATGACGTTTCTGTCACCTTAAAAGCAACCTGGCAATGGCAACTAGAGGGCTCTGATACCTTAATACTACTACCATAATATCAGCACCTTAAACTTATTATACTATACTAGGATACCAATAATAGTAGTATAGGAGTTAGGGAATAAGGAGATAGGGAGCGAGGGCAGGGAACATGCCTATACCCAGAACTTATCTTACTGTGCTAAGAACTTAATAATAGCGGCGCGGGTATTGGTGAAGGAGGAGTTAGGGAATAAGATAAGGAATACCTATAACCTGTACCTGAGGAGCGAGGCGTCAATAGACCCTGTCTCACCCCTGACGAACGAACGGCCGACCGCTATGAAGATGCTATCTTATTATATATATATATATATATGTGTGTGTGTGTGTGTGTGTATATATATGTATATATTTATATATATATATATATATATGTGTGTATGAACAGTGGAAGAACAAATTTTGGAATATAGAAGAATTTATATCTTTATTAAGCATTAAAACTATAATATTATTATTACGCAACAGAGACAAACATGATAATATATATGGTATGATATTAAGATATAATAATAATAATAAATAATAGAAGTGATAGATGGAATGTACCTAATATAATATTATATTAGTAGAGGAATATAATCTTAGCAAGTCTGGGGACCAGACTATGGAAGGGGGGGAAGAGTTGTAAGGAACAGAGTAGGAATATATGTATGGTACGGCTGCGCTCAGGCCGCAGGTCACATGCTCCAGGGGGAAGCAGTATTTAAGCTACGCACAGTATCCACCTTAGTTTAACTCCTTAGTTGTCAGTTTTGATACCAATCCATACTCATTGCTCCCCATCCTGATATCACGCTTACATTCACCCCTTACACTATTAGTAATAATTTATAAATCCTAAAAATATTTAAACTTATTTAATAGTTCGCGGTTCAGGCTATTCTTTTACCCTTTTAACTTTTTCTAGATTTACTTCTAATCCCTTTTCTAATATAATCAGTCTAATAAACTTAATTCTCTATTTATAGAACTTATATTTAGATAGTTTAAGCTATAGATTATATTTCTTTAGTGCTTTTAAGACCTTTTAGATATGTTTAATATGTTCTTTAAGTATCTAGGAGTATACTAAAATATTATCTATATAGATTTTAATATACTTATCTAAGTATTCCCGCAATATATGGTTTATATATATTTATATAGTAGCTAGGGTATTAGTAAGCCTAAATAGTATTACCCTATACTAATAATACCCTTAATAAGTATTAAATACTATTTTATATTCATTACCCTACTTAATCCGAATTTAATAGAATACTTCTGGTATATCAAACTTTATAAACTATTAAGTTCCTTAGAGTCAGTCTCTTAACTCCTAGATTAATAGTAGTGTTATGCCATTCTTCACTATAATATTATTTAGATATCTATAATCTATATAAAGTTATAGTTTACTATTAGGTTTAGGTATATAAAATATCAGATATCTTATAAGAGACTTAGATTCTTTAATAAAACCTTACTTTAGGTTTTTATCTAAATACTTATCTAGTGCTTCTCTTTAGTCTATCCTAAATAAGTAGATACTAAATCTTTTTAATTAAAATCTTTTTTTTAGTACTATTTTATAATTAAACAGCTAGTGTAATAGTAAGGCTTCTTCTAAAACCTCCTTCTTAAAGAGTTTTATAAATTCCCTATACTCTAAAGGAATTTGGAATACTATTTTCTACTCCTCTTAGAGCTGATAAATAGCTACCACCTCTATATCTTATATATTTTACTATATAAGCTTTCTTATCTACCTTTTAGTATACTTTTTAGCCTAGGTAGAATATTAATCTTTAACTAGAGACACTATTAAGGTTAACTAGTTAATATATGATCTTTTATCCTAGAGCCATAATAATCTAAGGATAATATCTAAATCCCTAATATTAGTGATATTAAATGTCCTTCTAACTTTTTTACTTAATATCATTATATTAATAGTTATCTTATATTTAATTATACTCTGGTTAGAAGTGATTGGTGTTCTATCAGCAGTAATAAATAGATATAGATCCTTTTTCTTATTTAAGGGTAGGTTCTATTCCCTAATATACTAACTACTTAAGAAGTCTGCTATAGCTTCTAAGTTAATTATAGCTATAGTAGAATTACTTATAATCTTAACTTCTATTATTAGCTTACTTTCCCCTAACTTACTAAGGCTTTAAGGTTCCTTCTAAGAGTTAACTATTATGCCCCTTAATAGTCAACCTCCTTATTTCTTAAGAAGTAAGGGTACTTACTTTTACCGTTATTAAGCATTTCTTTACCTGACTCCTATTCCTTAGAACTTCCATCTGGGTTAGATATCGCTTTTGTTATTTATAGGTTTAGTTAATATAACTTCTATAGATCTTTAGAATCTAGGTCTGTGTTTATCTGAAATCCAATATAGTATAGGTCCTTAAATAAAACCTATATAATAGCCCTTCTTATCAAATTATTAGTTATATAGATAAGTTTTATAATATATTTATAGATATTTTCTATTATTTTATTCTCCTTAGGGTCAAGATTTCTAATCATGCTTTGGATTCCCTACGGTAATAGCCTAGTATAAATAGATATATAGTTATTATTAATAATTCCCTACTATATTATTAGTATATAGTGTCTTAGACATTAATAACTCTAAGCTATATAGAGGTTAACTGGAAGATATTTATAGTATATATAATAATTATTTCCTTTAATATTCTTGATCTGGAGTATTCATTATACTTACATAAAAGAAACCTTAGGTGATCCATAAAGATATTCCTATAATAGTTCTCCTAGGTCCTTATTTTCACTATACTTCTAAAATCTATAATCCTAGACTTTGCAGTGGCTAATTAGTAGTACCTAATAGAATTTATAAACTATATTTATCTGAATATTAGAATATCATTCTAAAATTCCATCAATTACTGTCTTATTCCATGGTCCTATATTTTGATTTGGTCCCCATTGGTAAGTATTATAAGAGCCTTTCCTAAATATAGTAATCTTCTATACTTATATACTTATTCCTAAAGTCTTAATTAACTATTTCTTAGGCTTTAAGCAACTCTAAGCAAAGTATCCTAGTTAGCCACACTTAAAACAATTTCCCGTGTTTTTCTTGAAATTCTTAGGCTTTCTTAAAGCTTGATTGCCTTTCTGAAGCTTATCTATCTCTATAAACTATAGTCTATAATAATCAGTAGAGTATTATAGTCTCCTATAATTAGGTTAGTATCTTAATATCTTTCCTTATTTATTAAGCTTATTTTTAAATAGAATGGAATTAACCCTAATTACAGACTTGATAAGTTTAGTAAGGGTAGATATTTCTTTCTCCCTAAGCTGTAACTAAGCTTTAACTTCTAGTTTAAGCCCTATAAAGAACTTGGTATGAAGTATATCATTATTCCATTTTAAAATTACCGCCTATTTCTCAAATTTGACCGCATAGGAACTTATATCTAACTTCTGGTATAGTTCCAATAGTTTCTTTTCAGCTAGATAAGCCTTATTAACTTACTAAAAGTACTAATCTATTTCTCCTATAAATACTAAATAGCTTTAGAAGATCCTTTTAATATTACATAGAATATCTCCTTTCTTCAGAATATATTAATCAACTCGCTTCTAGATCCAGGTATATATACTTCCTCTTAGATAGAAAATAGCATATATAACTTTCTTTTTTTTAGTATTAAGTTTATTCTAGTTCTAATAGATATAGATCCTAAGTTAAGACCTGAAGGCTTCATATTTAGAGTATTCACCTTTAAAAGGTTTAGGTAGATTAACTTTTAGTTAAGCTATATCATTGTCAAAGAGGTTCCTGCTTCCAGAATCAGAGTCTGAATCAGATGGATCTGAGTTATTAAACAATTAAGCGTCTGGTAGAACTTCTAGATCTCTTAGTAGTGGTAGAGGTAGTGGAGATACTACTATTCTATATATTAATAATCCAGCAGCACTAGTACTTAAAGTAACCTTAACCTTCTTTTTTAATAGACCAGACTATTATTAACTCCCACTACTTCTCTTAGAGATAGTAGATATAGGATATTATTCCTTACCCTATTTAATAATTCAGTAATTCAACTTTTATTAGGAATACCTTCCTAATACCAACTGGCTTTACTAATATAAGCTACTTCAGAAGGGGTTAGCTTCCTAGAGTAAGGGAATAATGTATAACCAGAGCTTATTAAGGAAGGAATATAATAAGATAGTTATGTTTGTAACTTAGAGTGATATAAGCTTCTAAAGTATAAGAATATATTTAAATTAACTACTAGCTATACTAGACAGTTGAATTACGAAGAGATATAATACCTGTAGAGACAGGATATTTATATAGACCGTTTTCCTGATATCCTTATTGCCTTATTTATTCTGATTATTCTTGGCAAAATGATCAGAATGATCACTCTGACCAATCAGAAATATCCTAACCCTCAATCATTGGTTAGTGCGCTCATTTTGATCATTTTCCCAAAAATGATCAAAATGATCACTCATGTGACCGATCACGTGTTACTTCGTAACATAGAACTAGAGGTAATTATCTATACTATATAGGAATAGATAACTATATAAATTTATACCCTATAAGAAGCTCTTATATAATAGAATTAAGCAGTTCTTACTCTAAGTAAAAAGATAGCCACCTTTAAATTAGCTCCTGGCTCCCCCCTTAAAATTACTTTTACTATTCCTAATACTAGTAACTAATAATAAATAGATATATCTATTAAATCTATAAATGGCTCCAGACTTACTCTATAGAAGGAACCTCTAATTACTTAAATATAATTATTAAAGAGACTTCTAGATATTACTAAATTTATAAGTAGATATAGTTAGCTAGTGGAATAGAAGGCCACTCTAATAAATAAACTCTTAGGTAACTCTAACTACTACCCTAGTAAATTAGTTAAACTAATCTATATATAATCTTATATTTTAGGGGAACCAGTAGTTATACTAGGCTACCTTAGCTATAATTTCCTAACCCTATAATTACTAATTACCTAATTTAATTAATAATATAGGGATTTAAATAAGTAAATTAATACTAAACTAAAGCTTTATAACCTCTATTAAGGGAGCCACCCCTTTTAGAAATTTTTTATTAAATTTAGGACTTTAGCAAGTAAAGCAGGAGCCGCCGAAGGAGCTTAATATATACTTCTGAAGGGTACTATCAGCCCTAAATTATAGTACCTAATAATTACTTAACCTAAACTAGAATATCTAATAGATTATATAAACCTAGTAGCTAGGATTAATAAGTAGCTGTATTTTATTAATAATAATTCTTGCTCAGCCCCTAAACAACTAACTTAACCCTGCTAATACCCTAATATAATAGATATAGATATCTTAAGCTATATCTTAGTAGGTTTAGCTAAATAAGAGTACTATTATAGAGAAGGGCTATACTATAAATATAGTTCTAATAAATATATCTTATTTAACTATAAGATACCTATTCTAAGTTACCCTAAAAGTCCTAAACACTCTAAGAGTATTAATATTATCTCCTTATATACCTGTTCCCCCACCTGTTATAACAACCCCTGCCATACCCATAACTCCTAATCCAGCTCTGTCTTATCCAGAGGGTCTAACTAATTAAAAGGATGGTCCTAGAATTAAGTCATATTTTAGGACTATACCCTATATTATTATTTGTTAACCTTACTAAACTAAGCCTCTTAAATAATTAGAAATACTAAATTACTATCTTAACTAGATTAAGGTAGGGTACCATACTAGCAACTACCTATAGAATAATAGACTTAGGTACTATAGAAAAGGGGTTTATAAGTAGTAACTTTATATATAAATATAGCCTGGGATAAATAAGATTAGAATAATATATTAACTTAAATACTTTTAATAGATCCTAAATTATCTCTATAAAGATTACCTATTTAGTAACTCTCTAGATAATTATTAATAATTATTATAAAGTAATTACTTTCTACTTAATAACTTTAGGTAAATATGACTTTATTCTTAGCCAGCTCTGGAACTATAAGTATTATATATAGATAGATTATAAATATAATAAGTTATAGTTTATAGCCTTAGTATACTATAACTATTTTATAGTTAAATAATAACCAGAATCACCTAAACCTAATAACCCCCTAACTACCCCTGTGAGGAACGGAGTAGGAACATACGCACGGTACGGCTGCGCTCAGGCCGTGGGTCACGTGCTCCAGGGGAAAGCAGTATTTAAGCTATATATAGTATCTACCTTATTTTTACTCCTTAGTTATTAGTTTTAATACTAATCTATATTTATTGCTCCCTATCCTGATATTATGCTTATATTCACCTGTTAGGAATACTTTCCCAATACCGACTAGCTTCACTAATGTAAGCCGCTTCGGAAGGGTTGAGCTTCCTAGAGCAGAGGAACAATGTATAATAAGAGCTTATTATAGAAGGAATATAATAAGGTAGTTATATTTATAACTTAGAATAGTCTAAGCTTCAAGAGTATGAGAATATATTTAAACTAACTACTAGCTATGCTAGACAGTTAAATTACGAAAAGACATAATACCTATAGAGACAGGATATTTATATAGACCGTTTTCCTGATATCCTTATTACCTTACTTATTCTGATTATTCTAGGCAAAATGATCAGAATAATTACTCTAACTAATCAGTAATATCCTAACCCTTAATTATTAGTTAGTGTGCTTATTTTGATTATTTTAATTAAAATAATTACTTATATAACCAATTATATGTTACTTTATAATACTATTCCCCTCCTTAGTAAGCTTATCCCAAGCTTCTAATACTTAAAGAGTTTAGTAGCTACTAATTAAGAGATAAAAATATCTTCAGTCTTTTCCCTTTACTGTAAATATCTTGCTTCTGAAATTAAAGAGTCAGGAAGTATTATAATTCTTAGTTATAAATATTACTTAATCTATAAACTAACCTATATTACTATATCTTCTTTAAAGAGTATTAAATATATAAATTATACTTATAAAGGAATAAAATATATCAATATGTCCTAGGAAATTCTGGATAAGACTAGGGAAGAAGCTAAATCTGCTATAGAAGAGAGTCTTAAGGAATTATCAGAACTAAATGCCAAATAATAAAAGCTTCTAGCCTAACTTTCCTGAAATTAGAAAATTCTAAAGATAGCTAAAAGTTATATAAAGGTGAAAGTAATTTATTTAATAGATAAACTGGAAGAGGAAGAAGAAGTAGAATAAATAAGAAATAGTAATTACTCTAATAGTAAGCTTTATAAGCTTATAGATAGTCTTACTATCTTTAACTAGATTATTAAAATTTAAGGGGTTTTAGATATATTAGATTCTTATAATAGAATTGCGATAATTCAAGCGGATAGTTAAGGTTCTTATATGATTCCTAAGTATTTTCCTCTAGTAGGTAGTCCTTCCACTTTATAAGGTAAAAGTATTGACATCATCTAACTTAATAATCTAAGATCTCCTTAACCTTATACTCCTACTTAGTAGGGTCTTCTAATTCAGTTTCCTTATTAAGAGGAGTTTCTAGATCTGCTTTCTCCAGTAATAATATATAAAGGATAAGGTATATCTTTATACTCTTAGGTAATTATAATTTATAATTTACTAGTCTTATAATCCTTTTAATTTTAAATAATCTAATCTTAAGAAAATTAAGTTTATTACTTTAGCACTTAGTGCAAATATTTTATTACTAAAGATAAATTTTATCCCCCTCCTTAAGGTCTAGTCCCTTAGATCTTTTTCAGTTTATCTGGAGGATCATTCTTTTATTTAGGAATATAATATTAGATTATAGTTAAGTATAAAGTAATTACAGTTTTTCTATAAATAGTATTACTTCTATAAGTAAATATACTAATATATTAACTATTAATCTTGATTCCTTTCCAAAATTTATATAATATAATAATATTCCTATAGTACTCTGCTTAATTATATTATATACTAGTACTACCTATAATAAAAGCTATACCTAATTATTTTATTTATTATTAATATATATCTATAAGTATTATTCCAGTATTTGATTTACTTATTCTATCTAGCCATCACTCTGTGGATGATATGCTGTTGATATTCCCTATTCTATTTATAATACTTAGTATAGTTCTCTCTAGAAATAAGATATAAATATCTTATCTTAGTTAGAGATAATTTTTTCTGGTATACTAAATTTTCCTATTTCCTTTAAGAAGACTTTCGCTAGGTAGGAAGCAGTAAATTACTAAAGAATCAGGATAAATATTATATATTTTATTAATTAGTTAATAATAACTATAATATTTTTATATTTTATACTATTTTTATCTTTAGAAGATAGTAAAGGTCTGATAAAGTCTATTAATACCTCTTATTAGGATTTCTCTGGTACTCGGTTTGGTTAAAGTAATCTATAAGGTTTATATTATTTATACTTGGCTTTCTTGCATAAATAGTAAGCCTTAACCTAAGTGAAAACCTTTTATTATATTTTAGGAAAGTAATAGTTTTATTATAACCTTTTTAAGACCTCTTTAGCTTTAGCATGTCCCTGCAAAGGTAATTTATAATATTTAAGTATCTATTCTTTTTCAAGATTCAGAGGTAAGATAATTCTCCCTTCATATATATAAACTTATAATTTATTATTATAGTCCATATATTATTTAATAAAGTCCCTTTTTAATTATTCAGTTTAAATCCTCTGAATTTTAGGTATATTAATTTTAATTAAAGATACCACTTAGTATATTATTAAGTCTCCTTCTTACTATAAAAGAGTATATTTAACCTTTATTCCTTTATTATAATTAGTTCTTCTACTTAATATATCTATATTAGTATTAAGTTTTCCACTCTGATGTTTAATCTTAAAGTTAAATAATAATAATTTATATAACTATTTTAACTGTTATCTATTTAATACCTTAGTAGTGGTAAAGTTTTGGAGATTCTGGTAATCTAATAAGACTAAGAATATATCTTTTCTTCCTTCTAAGTAATATTGCTAGTGTTTAAGTATATTAATAATTACTAGTAGTTCTTAATCTAATATAGAATACCTAATTTCTATATCTATAAATTTCCTTAAGTGATAGGCTACTAGTTGCTATAACCTATCTTTATCCTATTAATTTAGGACCACTTTAAGAGCATATTTAGAAATATTTATCTTAACTCTTATTAACTTCTTCTTATCAAATAATTATAGTACTAGAATAGTTATAATTAATTTCTTAAGTTTATTAAAGGCTTTTTGAGTATCTTTGGTCTACTAAAACTCCTAGGAAGTAATACTAGTGTTTTCCTATTTCTTAGTAAGTTTAGTAAGTAGTACTGTAATCCTTGAATATCTAAGGATAAATTATTAGTAGTAGTTTATAAATCCTAAAAATACTTAAATTTATTTAATAGTTTGTGGTTCAGGCTATTCCTTAACTCTTTTAACCTTTTCTGGATTTACTTCTAATCCCTTTTCTGATATAATTAATCTAATAAACTTAATTCTCTATTTATAGAACTTATATTTAGATAGTTTAAGCTATAAATTATATTTCTTTAGCGCTTTTAAGACCTTTTAGATATGTTTAATATGTTTTTTAAGTATTTAAGAGTATACTAAAATATTATCTATATAGACTTTAATATATTTATCTAGGTATTCCTATAATATATAGTTTATATATACTTATATAGTAGCTAGAGTATTTATAAATCTAAATAGTATTACTCTATACTAATAGTACCTTTAATAAGTATTAAATGCTATCTTATACTTATTACCCTACTTAATCTAAATTTGATAGAATACTTCTAGTATATCAAACTTTATAAACTATTAAGCTCCTTAGAGTTAGTCTTATAACTTTTAGATTAATAGTAATATCATGCCATTCTTTACTATAATACTATTTAGGTATCTATAATCTATATAAAGTTATAGTCTGCTATCAGGTTTAGATATATAAAATACTAGATATTTTATAGGAGACTTGGACTCTTTAATAAAACCTTACTTTAGGTTTTTATCTAAGTACTTATCTAGTACTTCTTTTTAGTCTACTCTAAGTAGATAGATACCAAACCTTTTTAATTAGGATCCCTCTTTTAGTACTATTTTATGATTAAATAGCTAGTACAGTAGTAAGGCTTCTTTTAAAACCTTTTTCTTAAAGAGTTCTATAAATTCCTTATATTCTGAAGGAATTTAGAATACTATCTTCTACTCCCTTTAGAGCTGATAAATAGTTACCACCTTTATATCTTATATACTCTACTATATAAGCTTTTTTATCTACCTTCTAGTATATTTTTTAGCCTAGATAGGATATTAATCCTTAACTAGAGATACTATTAAGGTTAACTAGTTGATATATAGTCTTTCATCCTAGAGCTATAATAATTTAAAGATAATATCTAAATCCCTAATATTAGTAATATTAAATATCCTTCTAACCTTTTTACCTAATATTATTATATTAATAGTTATCTTATATTTAACTATACTTTGACTTAAAGTGATTGGTATTCTATTAATAGTAATAAATAAATATAGATCCCTTTTCTTATATAAAGGTAGATTCCACTCTCTAATATACCGACTACTTAAAAAGTCTGCTATAGCTCCTAAGTTAATTATGGCTATAGTAGAATTACCTATAATCTTAACTTTTACTATTAGCTTACCTTCCCCTAACTTACTAAGGCTTTAAGGTTCCTTTTAAGAATCAACTATTATACCCCTTAATAGTTAACCTCTTTATTTCCTGAGAAGTAAGGGTGCTCACTTTCACCATTATCAAACATTTCTTTACCTAACTCCTATTCCTCAGAACTTCCATCTAGGTTAGATACTTCTTTTATTATTTATAGGTTCAATTAATATAACTTTTATAGATCTTTAAAGTCTAGATCTGTGTTTATCTGAAATCCAATTTAATACAGGTCCTTAAGTAAAACCTATATAATAGCCCTTCTTATTAAATTATCTATCATATAAATAAGCTTTATAATATATTTATAGATATTTTCTATTATCTTATTCTCTTTAGGGTTAAGATTTCTAATTATGCTTTGGACTCCCTACGGTAATAATCCAGCATTAATTAATAGGTGGTTTTTATTAATAACTCCCTATTATATTATTAGTATATGGTATCTTAGATATTAATAACCCTAAGCCATGCAAAGATTAATTAGAAGATACTTATAGTATATATAATAATTATTTCCTTTAATACCCTTAATCTGGAATATTTATTATACTTACATAAAAGAAACCTTTGGTGGTCCATAAGGATATTCCTATAATAGTTCTCCTAGGTCCTTATTCTTATTATACTCCTAAAATCCATAATCCTGGACTTTACAGTGGCTAATTAGTAGTGCCTAATAGAATTTATAAGCTATATTTATCTGAATATCAGGATGCTATTCTAAGATTCCTTAAATTATAGTCTCATCCTATGGTCCAGTACTTTGATTTGGTCCCTATTAGTAAATATTATAAAAGCCTTTCCTAAGTATTATAATCTTCCGCGTCTATACACCTATTCCTAAAGCCTTAATTAACTATTTCTTAAGTCTTAAATAGTTTTAAGTAAAATATCCTGGTTAACCACACTTAAAACAATTTCCCATATTCTTCTTAAAATTCTTAGGCTTTCTTAGGGCTTATTCACCTTTCTAGAGCTTATTTATCTCTATAGGCTACAGTTTATAGTAATTAGTAGAGTATTATAGTCTTCTATAATTAGGTTAGTACCTGGGTATCTTTCCCTATTTATTAAACTTATTTTTAAATAGGATGGAATTAACCTTAATTACTAATTTAATAAGTTCAGTAAGGGTAGATATTTCTTTTTCTTTAAACTATAATTAAGCTTTAACTTCTAGCTTAAGTTCTGTAAAGAACTTGGTTCAGAGTATATTATTATTCTATTTTAGAATCACTGCCTATTTCTTGAATTTGACCGCATAAGAACTTATATCTGACTTTTAGCGCAGTTCTAATAATTTCTTCTCAGCTAGATAAGCCTTATCAACTTATTGAAAGTACTAATTTATTTCTCCTATAAATACTAAATAACTCTAGAAGATCCTCTTAATATTATATAGGATATCTCCTTTCTTTAGAATATATTGGTTAACTTATCTCTAAATCCAGGTATATATATTTCCTCTCAAATAAGAAATAGTATATATAACTTTCTTTTCCTTAGAGTTAAGCTTATCCTGATTTCAATAAATATAAATCTTAAGCTAAGACCTGAAAGCTTTATATTTAGATTATTCCCCCTTAAAGGGTTTAGATAGATTAACTTTTAGTTAAGCTATATTATTATTAAAGAGGTTCTCGCTTCCAGAGTCTGAATCAGATGGATCTAAATTATCAAATAATTAAGTGTCTGGTAGGACTTCCGGATCTCTCAGTAGTAATAGAGGTGGTGGAGGTACTGCTATTCTATGTGTCGATGATCCAGTAGTACTGGTACTTAAAGTAACCTTAACCTTCTTTCTTAATAGACCAGACTGTTATTAACTCCTACTACTTCTCTTAGAAACAGTAGATATAAGATATTATTCCTTACCCTATCCAATAATTTGGTAATTCAACTTTTATTAGAAATACTTTCCCAATACTGACTAGCTTTACTAATATAAGCTGCTTCGGAAGGGTTAAGCTTCCTAAAGCAGAGGAATAATATATAACAAGAGCTTATTATAGAAGGAATATAATAAGATAGTTATATTTACAACTTAGAATAGTCTGAGCTTTAAGAGTATAAGAATATATTTAAACTAACTACTAGCTACACTAGACAGTTAAATTATAAAGAGATATAATACCTGTAGAGACAGGATGTTTATATAGACTGTTTTCCTGATATCCTTATTGCCTTACTTATTCTGATCATTCTAGGCAAAATGATCAGAATAATTACTCTGACCAATCAGCAATATCCTAACCCTCAATTATTGGTTAGTGCGCTCATTTTGATCATTTTGATCAAAATGATCACTCATGTGACCGATCACGTGTTACTTCGTAACATCACCCCTTATAATTCTGACAACTCTTTACCAAAATAAAGGTGTAGGCCTAGTATTAGAATATTAAAATAACTATATAATAATGGCATCTCTATACCTATTATTAAACCAGAACCTTTATTATTAATACTATTAATTGATAAGTAAATTAGAGAATTAAAGAAAAGAGAAGCAGACCTTTAAAGAAAGATCCAACTTAAAGAGCTAAAAAAGAGAGTAATATAAATAAAGGTTATAATTAAAAAGTAGTTAACTTATAATATCCCTACTATAATTAAAGATAGCTAACTAAAAAATACTAATATTAAAACCCCTGAACTAACACTACTAAATACTCTACCTTAAAGGAAGGACATCTACCTAAAAGACCTTCTAGAATATAAAGAAAAAATATTATAGAAGTATATTAACTGGATCAACTACACTACAAATATGTTTTAACTGGTATCTAGGAGATTCACGCAAGAAAGTGTTTGGATTACCTAGTGTCATGGGGTCACCCCTATGACACGTGATTGGCACCATCCTGTTGCCTATCTGATTAAAGCAGCACTGACATCAGTTAATATGACCTAATATAACCTAACATTACCTAATATTAGCCAACTGGACTCCTAAACTAAACTGACTTCCTAATTCGATTTCACCATGCGCGCACCTAAATCCTAATTAGGAAAGGTATAATAAGGCCCCCTTTATATTCTTAGTAAGAACTACTTTTAGGCCTTCCCTTCTTTATATAATATCTTAATTATTATATAATACTTTAGTATAGTATAACTAAATAGATAGTTAATAGCCTTATTAGTTTACCTTATATAATAACTTAAGTAGATTACTTCTAGTAGTTCTATAATACTATATTATATTAATTATTCTCACTAGCTATAATAATAGAACTAGAGGTAATTATCTATACTATATAAGAATAGATAACTATATAAATTTATGCCCTGCAAGAAGCTCTTGCGCAATAGAATCAGGTAGTACTTACTCTAAATGAAGAGATAGCTACCCTTAAGTCAGCTCCTGGCTCCCCCCCTAAAATCACTCTTACTACTCCTAATATTAGTAACTAATAATAAATAGATATATTTACTAAGTCTATAAATGGCTCCAGGCTTACTCTATAGAAGGAACCCCTAGTTACTTAAATATAATTATTAGAGAGACTTCCAGATATCACTAAGTTTACAGGTAGATATAGTTAGCTAGTAGAATAAAAGACTACTCTAATAAATAAACTTTTAGATAACTCTAACTACTACCCTAGTAAATTAGCTAAGCTAACCTATATATAATCTTATATTTCAGGGGAACCAGTAGTTATATTAGGCTGCCTTAGCTATAATTTCCTAACCCTATAATTACTAATTACCTAACTTAACTAATAATATAGGGATCTAAATAAATAAGTTAACGCTAAACTAAAGCTTTATAATCTCTATTAAGGGAGCCGCCCTTTTTAGAAATTTTTCACCGAATTCAGGACTTTGGTAAGTAAAGTAGGAGCTGCCAAAGGAGCTTAGTATATACTCCTAAAGGGCGCTATCAGCCCTGAATTATAATGCCTAATAATTATTTAACCTAAACTAGAATATCTAATAGATTATATGAACCTGGTAGCCAGGACTGATAAGCAGCTATATTTTATTAATAATAATTCTCGCTTAGCCCCTAAATAACTAACTTAGCCCTATCAACCCCCTAACATAATAGATATAGATATTTTAGGCTATACCTTAGTAGGCTCGGCCAAATAAGAGTGCCACTGTAAAGAAGGGCTATACTATAAGTATGGTTCTGATAAATATATCTTACCTAACTATAAAATACCTATCCTAAGCCATCCTGAAAGTCCTAAACGCTCTAAGAGTATTAATATTATCTCCTTATATACCTATTCCCCTACTTATCATAATAACCCCCGCTATACCTATAACTCCTAATCCAGCTCTATCTTATCTAGAGGGTCCGACTGATTAAAAGGATAGTCTCAGAATTAAGTTATATTTTAGGACCATACCCTATATTACTGTTTGTTAACTTCACTAAACTAAGCCTCTTAAATAACTGGAAATACCAAATTACTATCTTAGCTAGACTAAGGTAGGGCGCCACGCTAGCGACCGCCTATAGAATAATAAACTCAGGTACTATAGAAAAGGGGTTTATAAGTAGCAACTTTATATATAGATATAGCCTAGGATAAATAAGATTAGAATAATATATTAACCTAAATGCTTTTAATAGATCCTAAACTGTCTCTATAAGGGTTACCTACTTAGTGATTCTTTAGATAACCATTAATAATTACTGTGAAGTGATTACTTTCTACTTAATAATTCTAGATAAATATAATTTTATTCTTAGCTAGCCCTGGAACTATAAGTACTATATATAGATAGACTATAAATATAATAAGTTATGGTTTATAGCCCTAGTATGCTATAACTACTTTGTGGTTAAATAATAACCAGAATTACCTAAACCTGATAGCCCCCTAACTGCCCCTAAAAAAGCCCTAGTGAAGGCTTTACTAAACTACTCTAATATATTATTATAATAATATGATTGGTAGTATAAACTATAGATAATATAGCTTATAGCCTAAGCTCCTGACCCCCTAGACAAGCCCTTCCCTATAGATAACCCAGACTTGGAAGGAAATCTACCCTCTAACACTATAATAGATATCTATATAATTAGAGTAGTCCCCTTTACCTAACTTATAAGAAGGTGTAATACTAAAATTTTTATAGTCTTATTAACTAATATTAAAAAGGCCCTTATAAATAAGAAACATATTGACCTAAAGATGAAACTGCCACGCGACTACTAGGACTCCCTGGAATTATTCTTACGCAAAAAAGCAGATAAACTCCTAAAATACTGCCTATATAATTATCAGATTAAGCTAATCCTTAGGGCAAAATCTACCTATAGACTATTATATATAATATCCTACTATAAGCTACTAGCCTTATATAAGTATCTAACTGAAAACCTTACTAAAAGATTTATCTAACCTAGTTTATTACCTATATCTTCCCTAGTAATCTTTATAAGGAAGCTAGGAAGTAGCCTTTGGTTCTATATTGACTACTAAAAACTTAATAAAATTATAGTTAAAAACTACTACCTAATCCCTTTAATTTAAAAAATATTAAATTACCTTAGTAAAGCTAAATATTTTATAAAACTAGATATTATTTTAGTTTTTAACTAAATCTAAATTGTGCCTAGCTATAAGCACTTAACGGCTTTCCATATTTGTGAAGGCCTATTTAAGTACTTAATAATACCCTTTAGTTTAGCTAATACCCCTAATATATTCTAATACTATATAAATAATATTCTGCACCTATTCCTAGATACCTTCTATACTATATATATTAATAATATCCTTATATATAGTAATAGTTTAAAGGAATATAAGGAATATATATAACTAATGCTAAAGGTACTGGAGACTATAGGCCTCCAGCTTAATATTAATAAGTGTAAATTCTATTAATAGGAGGTAAAATACCTAAGCTTAATCCTAACTATAAATAGTATTAAAATAGATTTTAAGAAAGTCTCTGCTATCCTAGACTGGGAAGCCCCCCAGAATATTAAGGATGTTTATAGGTTCCTAGGCTTTGTAAACTTTTACCGCCATTTTATTAATGATTTCTTAATATTAGCTACCCCACTTACCCAGCTTATTTAAAAGAATATCCCCTTCCTCTAGATAATCACCTGCCAGAAGGCCTTTAACTACTTAAAGACAGCCTTTACTATAATACCTATCTTATAATATTTTAACCCCTTACTACCCTATATAGTAGAGATAGACTCCTCTAACTACTACTTAGGAGGGGTACTATTATAAGAGGATAGTAAAGGAGTCCTTCGCCCTATCGCTTACTTCTTAAAAAGACTGAGCCTAGCTAAATATAACTATAAAATTTATAATAAGGAGTTATTAACTATTATCTAATACTTTAAATAGTGGTGACCTAAACTAGAAGGAGTAGTATATTCTATAAAGGTACTAAATAATTATAAGAACCTATAATACTTCTATACTATAAAATAGCTTAACTATAGATAAGTTTAATGGTTAAAGTACCTATTATACTTTAACTTCAGAATTATATACTAACCAGGTACCTAGGGCTAAAAGCCTAATACCCTAATATAATACTCTCAGGATTAGCTTATTTAAGAGGAGGCTTATTATTTTTATCAGCAAATACTACTGTGACCAGAAATCTTCGACTTTAAACTAATAAAGATAGACTAATTAATTAAATAAATTATTAAGGAGAAGTATGTTAATAATAAATTCATTACTAAGGTCTATTACTAACTTAGTAAGGGTAAGTGTAAATTAAAACTGATTATACTGGCTAAATATGAGGTTATTAATAACCGCCTATATTATAGAGGCTGAATAGTGGTCTCTGATAATAATAAACTGAAGATTAAACTACTCTGATATATATATAACTCTCCTATTAGAGGCTATCCTGGTTACTCCTGGACTTTGGAACTTCTATTATACTATTATTATTGGCCAAAGATATATGAATCAGTAAGATATTTTGTAGCCTCCTATCACATCTGCTTATAAGCAAAAGCCTAAAGGACTACCTATACTAGCGTACTAAAGCCCCTACCTATACCTAAATAGCGCTAGTATGATGTTTTAGTTAACTTTATAGTTAAACTACCTATATCTAATAGTAATACAAATATTATAGTGGTAGTAGATCGCCTATCTAAATAGTAATATTTTATTGGATATTTTAAGATCTTAGCGCCCGCAGTCACCTAACTATTCCTCTATCATATATGGAAACTCTATGGCTTGCTAGACATAATTATATTAGATTAGGGAAGTATATTTATATCACTCTTTTAGAGATATCTATGCAAATACCTCTGTATTAACGCCTACCTATCAACTGCCTACTATCCTGAAACAGACGGCCAAACTGAATGCGCAAATAGGGAAATAGAGTAGTACCTGTAAAGCTTTATAGACTATATATAAGATAATTAGGATAACTGGCTATCTATAGTAGAATTTATTACTAATAATAGCTAAAATAAGATAATAGGAACAACACTGTTCCTGGTAAATACTGGCCAGCACCCGCGAATGGGTTTTGAGCCACCCTCTGATAGCCTATAATCTCTAATAGTTAGTAATATTAACTGCTTTATAAACTGGATATATAAACTAAACTAATACTTATATAATAAAATGGCCTAGGCTCAGGCTATCTATGCTGAAAAGGCTGATCATAATAGGCAAATAGGACCTAACTACTAGGTAAGTGATCAGGTTTAGCTAAACTTAAAGAATATATATAGCTACTGTCCAACTAAGAAACTAGATTAGAAGAATGCAGGCCCGTATAAGATTAAAAAAAAAGTATCACCCTATATATATAAATTAAAGCTACCTAGCTTAGTATATATATAGCCTATAATTAATATATCAAACCTGATGCCATTAACTAGCTATAAACTACTACCTAGCTAGTAATAGGAACTACTACCCCTAATCAAGATTAATAGAGAAAATAAATACCTGGTTAAATAAATCCTGGATATATAAATCCACTACTACTGACTACAGTTCCTAGTTAAATAATATAGATATAATAATCTGAATAATAATACTTAGGAATCTAAAGATACTCTACTTAAAACAGCAGCTCTTACTAAATATAAAGTATAAAATATATCTTATATTAAGTAATTATAATATAAACTTTAAGGCTATAATAGCCTAATCTAAACCAAAATAACTAAGCCTGAATACCTAAACCTAAGTAACTAAATCTGAGTACCTAAATTTAAATAACCAGGCCCGAACACTTGAACCAGAATATCTGATAATCTAGACCCAAACACCTAAGCTCAAACTCCTGGAACTCCCTCCCTAAGCCCCTCTCTAGAGGTTTTACCAGCTAGGAGGGGGGTACTATTATGGGGTTACCCCTATAATATATAATTAGCACTATCCTGTTACCTATCTAATTAAAGTAGTACTGATATTAGCTAATATAACCTAATATTACCTAATATTAGCTAACTAGACTCCTAAACTAAACTGACTTCCTAATTTGATTTTACCGCGCGCGCACCTAAATCCTAATTAGAAAAGGTATAATAAGGCCCCCTTTATATTTTTAGTAAAAACTACTTTCGGGCCTTCCCTTCTTTATATAACATCTTAATTATTATATAATACTTTAATATAGTATAACTGAATAGATAGTTAATAGCCTCATCAGTTTACCTTACGTAACAACTTAAGCAGATCACTTCTAGTGGTTCCGTGACACCTAGGCCTAATAATTTCTTATAAGCTCCTTAAGGACAACATGGTCTGACTGTCACGGGGCTACCCCATGACACATGACTGGCACCATCCTGTTGCCTGTCCGATCAAAGCAACACCGACATCAGCCAACCGAGCTCCTGAACTGGACTGACTTCCTAATCTGATTTCACCGCGCGCGCGCCTAAATCCCAATTAGGAAAGGTATGATAAGGCCCCCTTTATATTGTAAATAAGGACTTCTTTCAG
>NW_015622249.1:0-24267 GCF_000836295.1 Verruconis gallopava | reverse complement strand
TTATTGCCTTACTCCTAGCGATCATTTTGATCATTATTGAGCGAAATGATCGCTTCTGCCAATCGGCGTTCCCTTGGTCGTTAGTCATTGGTCGGCGCGCTCATTTTGCTCAATACTGAGCGAAATGATCGCTCCTACCAATCAGCGTTCTCCTGAATCTACTCACGTGTTACTTCGTAACAGTCTCCTTCTTAAAAAGTTCTATAAATTCTTTATACTCTAAAGGAATTTGGAATACTATTTTTTATTCTCTTTAAAACTGATAAATAGCTACTACCTTTATATCTTATATACTCTACTATATAAGCTTTTTTATCTACCCTCTAGTATATTTTCTGGCCTAGGTAGGATATTAATCCTTAATTAGAGATATAATTAAGGTTGACTAGTTAATATATGGTCTTTTATCCTAAAACTATAATAATTTAAGGATAATATCTAAATCCCTAATATTAGTAATATTAAATATCCTTCTAACTTTTTTACCTAATATTATTATATTAATAGTTATCTTATACTTAATTATATCTTAGTCTAAAGTAATCAGAGTTCTATTAATAATAATAAATAGGTATAGGTCCTTTTTCTTATATAAAGGTAGGCCCTACTCCTTTATATATTAACTATTTAAAAAGTCTGCTGTAACTCCTAAGTTAATTATAGCTATAGTAGAATTACCTATAATCTTAACTTCTACTATTAGCTTACTTTCCCTTAACTTATTAAGGCTTTAAGGTTCCTTCTAAGAGTTAACTACTATACCCCTTAATAGTTGACCTCCTTATTTCCTGAGAAGTAAGGGTGCTTGCTTCTACTATTGTTAAATATTTCTTTACTTAACTCCTATCCTTTAGAACTTTTATTTAGGTTAGATATTCCTTTCATTATCTGCAGATTTATTTGATATCTTTTCTATATATTATTAATATTTAGATCTGCACTTATTTAAAATCTAATTTGGTATAGGTCCTTAAATAAAACTTATATAATAACCCTTCTTATTAAATTATTAGTTATATAGATAAGTTTTATAATATATATAAAAATATTTTCTATTATTTTATTTTTTTTAGGATTAAGGTTTCTAATTATACTTTGGATTCTATATAATAATAATTTAATATTAATTAATATATTACCTTTATTAAAGGTTCCCTATTATATTAATGGTATGCGGTATCTTAGGTATTAATAACCCTAAGCTATATAAAGGTTAACTAGAAGATATTTATAGTATATATAATAATTGTTACTCTTAATACCTTTAATCTAGAGTATTTGTTATACTTATATAAAAGAAACCTTAGGTGGTCCATAAAAATACTCATATAATGATTCTCCTAGGTCCCTATTTTTATTATACTCCTAGAATCTGTAATCCTAGACCTTACAATAGCTAATTAGTAATACCTAATAGAACTTATAAGCTATATTTATCTAAATATTAGGATATTATTCCAAAATTCCCTGAATCACAGTCTTATCCTATAGTCCTATATTTTAATTTAGTCCCTATCAGTAAGTACTATAAGAGCCTTTCTTAAATATAATAATCTTCTATACTTATATACTAATTCTTAGAATTTTAATTAATTATTTTTTAGGCTTCGAATAATTTCGGGCAAAGTATCCTAGTTAGCCATATTTAAAGTAATTTCCCATATTTCTTTTAAAATTCTTAGGCTTTCTTAGGGCTTAATCGCCTTTCTAGAGCTTATCTATCTTTATAGGCTATAGTCTATAGTAATCTATAGATTATTATAATCTTCTATAATTTAATTAATATTTAGGTATCTTTCCCTACTTATTAAGCTTATTTTTAAAGAGGATGGAATCAACCTTAATCACTAATTTAATAAGTTTAGTAAAGGTAGATATCTTTTTCTTCCTAAACTATAACTAGGCCTTAACTTCTGGCTTAAGTCCTATAAAGAATTTGGTGTAAAGTATATTATTATTCTATTTTAAAATTGCCACCTATTTCTTAAATTTAACTATATAGAAACTTATATCTAATTTTTGGTATAGTTCTAATAATTTCTTTTTAGCTAAATAAGCCTTATTAACTTACTGAAAGTACTAATCTATTTCTCCTATAAATATTAAATAGTTCTAGAAAATCCTTTTAATATTATGTAGAATATCTCCCTTTTTTAGAATATATTAATTAATTTACCTCTAGATCTAGGTATATGCATTTCCTTTTAAGTAGGAAATTATATATATAACTTTCTTTTCTTCAGTTTTAAGTTTGTCCTAGTTCTAATAAATATAAATTCTAAACTAAGACTTAAAGGCTTTATATTTAGATTATTCCCCTTTAAAAGATTTAGGTAGATTAACTTTAAATTAAGCTATATTATTATTAAATAAGTTTTCGCTTCTAGAATCAGAATTTAAATTAGATAAATCAGAATTATCAGATAGTTGAATGTCTGGTAAAAATTCCAGATCTCTTAATAATAATAGAGGAGGTAAAGGTACTATTATTTTATATATTAATAGCCTAATAGTATTTATATTTAATATAACCTTAATCTTCTTCTTTAGTAGATCAGACTACTATTGACTTCCACTACTTCTCTTAAAGATAGTAGATATAAGATATTATTCCTTATCCTATCTAATAATTCAGTAATTTAACTTTTATTAAGAATACTTTCCTAGTACTAACTAGCTTCACTAATATAAGCCATTTCAGAAGGGATTAGCTTCCTAGAGTAAAGGAATAATATATAACCAGAGCTTATTATAGAAAGAAATATAATAAGGTAGTTATATTTATAACTTAGAATAATATAAGCTTTAAGAGTATGAGAAAATATTTAAACTAATTATTAGGTAAACTAGACAGTTAAATTATGAAGAGGTATAATATTAGTAAAAACAGGATGTTTATATAGCCCTTTTCTTAATATCCTTATTGCCTGGTCTGCTATAATTATTTTGATTATTCTTAAGCAAAATAATCACTTCCATTAATCAGTGATATCTTAATTACTAACCATTAGCTAATGCGCTTATTCTGCTCATTCTTAAGCAGAATAATCGCTCCCACCAATCAACGGTGTCTTGAGTTTTCTCACGTGTTACCTTGTAACAGGTGGTTGCGTGACAATTATACTAGCTCAATTACCTAGGCCGCTAATGTGGTTAGGTTAGCCTAGCCTAGGTATAGCCAATCACATGTATACAGGGATATATACATAATGAGGTCCTGGGTTCGAGCCCCAGGTAGACCTATGATACTGGGGACTTTAATATATATATCCCTTATAAGAGAGAGAGAGAGGTCCTAAAAAGATAAGGCTAGCCAAAGAGTGCTATAGGCCATAAGGACGCATCCCTAAGAAAGGGGAGAATAGTTGTAAGGGTATATATATTATACCACCCAGCTATACTAGCTAATTGAGCTAGTATAGCCTGTCTTTTTGAGCGATCCTCATGCGCAAAGGGTGGTTGCGTGACATTATGTTTCTCCTTCTCTATCTATATAGTGGTTATCTAGGCTTCTAAAGAGGTAAGATATACTTTAAAGTTAGTTATAGTTTAGCCCTTTCTTTAGATTACTTAAGTATATATTATATAATCATTTAGCTTATAGTTTTTTAGGTCTTTAAGTTTATTAAGTAGGAATATTGTAAGTTCTTCCTATATACTTAATTTATCTCCTTTATTTCTGGTATAGTTAGATTAAGTTATCCTTAAAGAGCTTATAAGAAATTATTAGGTTTAGGTAACCTAAATACTTTTTTATATAAATCTTCTAAGTACTAGTTAAAATATATTTATAATATAATTAATTTAGTTAATATACTTCTATAATATTTTTCCTTTATACTTTAAGAGGTCCTTTAAATAGATATCCTTCCTTTAGGATAGGATATTTAGTAGTATTAATTTAGGGGTTTTAATACTAATATTTTCTAATTAGCTATCTTTAATAATAATAAAAGTATTATAAATTAATTATTTTTTAATTATAACTTTTATTTATATTACTCTCT
Organism: Verruconis gallopava; assembly: GCF_000836295.1. Lineage (NCBI taxonomy): Eukaryota > Fungi > Ascomycota > Dothideomycetes > Venturiales > Sympoventuriaceae > Verruconis > Verruconis gallopava. The sequence goes on along the minus strand of NW_015622249.1, from coordinate 20,260 downwards.
CTTTTAATTTTTCAAGTTAGATCTTTCTTTAAAGGTCTACTTCTCTTTTCTTTAATTCCCTAATTTATTTATCAATTAATAGTATTAATAATAAAGATTCTGGTTTAATAATAGATATAAAGATATTATTATTATATAATTATTTTAATATCTTAATATTAGATTTATACTTTTATTTTAGTAAAGAATTATCAGAATTAGAAAGGGTAAATATAAATATAATATTAGGATAGGGAGTAATAAATATAGATTAGTATTAAAATTAATAATTAAAGAGTTAAACTAAGATAGATATTATATATAGCTTAAATATTGCTTCCCCCTGGAGTACATGACCCGCGGCCTGAGCGCAGCTATACCATATATATATTCCTACTCCATTTCTTACAACTTTACTAATATAAGCTACTTCGAAAGGGATGAGCTTCCTAGAGCAATAGAGAAGAGGACTTTAGTAGTATATAGGAAGAAGATAAATATACTTTAATAGATAGAAATAGATTTTAAAATTAATAAACCAGATATATTAAATAGTTTAATTATAGGGAGTAAAATTAAAGGAAAATATATACTTTTATAAATTATAAGAATTTATATACCTTATAACCTTATATTAATTATAAAATTAATATTCTTTAAAATAATTAGTAGAAATAGTTTATTGGGAATCCTTTCCAAATCTGATAAGACTTTACTAATATAAGCCACTTCGGAAGGGATGGGCTTTATAAGGAACAGAGGAGGAATATACGCACGGTACAGCTGCGCTCAGGCCATAGGTCATATGCTCTAGGGGGAAATAGTATTTAAACTATATATATTATTTACCTTAATTTTACTTTTTAATTATTAATTTGAATACTAATTTATATTTATTATTCCCTATCTTAATATTATATTTATATTTACCTCTTATAATTCTAATAATTCTTTACTAAAATAAAGGTATAGACCTAATATTAAAATATTAGAATAATTATATAATAATAATATTTTTATATCTATTATTAAATTAAAATCCTTATTATTAATACTATTAATTAATAAATAAATTAGGGAATTAAAGAAAAGAAAAGCAGACCTTTAAAAAAAGATCTAACTTAAAGAATTAAAAAAGATAGTAGTATAAATAAAAATTATAATTAAAAAATAATTAATTTATAATACCTTTATTACTATTAAAGATAATTAATTAGAAAATATTAATATTAAAATCCTTAAATTAATATTACTAAGTATTTTATTTTAAAAGAAGGATATCTACTTAAAGAACCTTCTAAAATATAAAGGAAAAATACTATAAAAATATACTAATTAGATTAATTATATTATAAATATATTTTAACTAATATTTAAGAGATTTATATAAAAAAGTATTTAGATTATTTAAACCTAATAATTTCTTATAAGCTCTTTAAGGATAACTTAGTCTAACTATACCAGAAATAAAAAAATAAATTAAATATATAGAAAGAATTTATAATATTCCTACTTAATAAATTTAAAGATTTAGGAAATTATAAATTAAGTATTTATATAGTATATACTTAAGTAATTTAAAGAAAAGGCTAAACTATAACTAATTTTAAAGTATATCTTACCTCTTTAGAAGCCTAGATAACTACTATATAGATAAAGAAGAAGAAATATAATAACCTTATTATAAAATTTAAATTAGATTTATAGTATTATCTAGTAAGCCTACTAATAATACCAGAGATATATAGTAGTATTATAATACTACTTATAAAATAGGAGAAAACTAAGAAGAAAATAGAGATAAAAATAATAAATATAAGCTTAAAATAAAAGTTTCGTAATAGTAATATATTCCCTAAATATAATTAAAGTAGGGAATCAGTAAATCCAAAACTTAAGCCTAAAGACCCTGAATTATCTATTAATAAAAAGAAAAAATTAAAATTAAGATATTATAAGTATAATAAGTTTAGATATATAATATAAGACTGTTGTAAGCTAAAGGGAGAAATAACTAATAAAGGAAATGCATAGGGGTTACATTAATCTCTATATATATAACCTATATAGAACTTAAAGTTATAGGAAAAGTAATTAATATAAGTAGGATAATTAAGGACCTTACTAATAGTAAGAATATCAAAATTATATTAGATTTAGGAGCTGATATCAGCCTAATAACACTAAGACTTATAGAAGAGCTTAACCTCCTAGAAGCAGATATATATATGCCTTACTTATATTAAGGGGGTATTATAAATATTAACTACGTCAGGATATACAAAATTAAACTATATTTAGAAGACTTAAATAAAGTTAAGAAGACTATACCAGTAATTATATTTATAATAGATTAAGGGTAATTATATATTATCCCAGGTATGCCTACTATAAAGTAATAAGATATTCTCCTTAATATAGGATAGGAGAAGTGGTACTTTAAAGATATAATATTGATAGTGTATATAATAAATATAAAGAAAGAAATTAATAAAGATAAGTACTATAATATACTCCTTCTAAGTATAGAGCTAAAGAAGGTGTAAGTAGAATATATATTACCTAATAAATTATAAGATTTTATAAATATCTTTAAAAAAGAAGCTATAATAATATTACTAAGCTATAAGATTATAGACTGTATAATTAAGATAATAGCAGAACTACTATACTATCTAATCTACTATATATTAGTAAAGGAGCTTAAAGCTCTTAGAGAATACCTTAATAAGGCGCTATAGAATGGGTGGATAAGGCCCTCTATAAGCCCTATAGGCGCACCCATTCTGTTTATGCTAAAGAAGAATGGCAAGCTACACCTATATATAAATTATAGAGGCCTTAATAAGGTTACTATTAAGAATAGATACCCCCTACTACTTATTTTAGAGATTTTAGACTAATTAAGTAGTATAAAGATTTTTATAAAGTTAGATTTTAAGAATATATACTATAGAATATATATTAAGGAAAGTTATAAGTAGAAGATAGTATTTCGCACATATTATAGCTACTATAAGTACCTAGTAATACTATTTAGCTCAGTTAATATACCTATAATATTCTAGGTATATATTAATAAGGTATTAGGGAACTATATTAATATTATATATATTATATACTTTAATGATATCCTTATCTACTTAAAGGACTAGGAATCCTATATACAGGATATATATATAATATTTGTATAGTTATAAATGTATAACCTATACTTATTACAGAGTAATATTGTGAGGAGCGGAGTAGGAACATACGCACGGTACAGCTGCGCTCAGGCCGCGGGTCATGTGCTCCAGAAGGAAGCAGTATTTAAGCTATACATAGTATCCACCTTAATTTTACTCCTTAATTATCAGTTTTAATACTAATTTATACTTATTACTTCCTATCCTGATATCACACTTATATTTACCCCTTATAATTCTAACAACTCTTTACCAAAATAAAGGTATAAGCCTAGTATTAGGATATCAGAATAATTATATAATAATAATATCTCTATACCTACTATTAAATCAGAATCTTTATTATTAATACTATCAATTAACAAGCAAATTAGAGAATTAAAAAAAAGAGAAGTAGATCTTTAAAGAAAGATCTAACTTAAAAAACTAAAAAAAAGAGTAATATAAATAGAGGCTATAATTAAAGAGTAGTTAATTTATAATATCTTAGCTATTATTAAAGATAGCTAACTAGAGAATATTAATACTAAAACCCCTAAACTAACACTACTAAGCACTCTACCTTAAGGGAAGGATATCTACCTAAAGAACCTTCCAGAATATAAGGGAAAAATACTATAGGAGTATATTAACTAGATTGACTGCGCTATAAACACGTTTTAACTAGTACCTAGGAGATTTATATAAGAAAGTATTTAGGTTACTTAGGCCTAATAATTTCTTATAAGCTCTTTAAGGACAACTTGGTCTGACTATACCAGAAATAAAGGAGATAAGCTAAATATATAGGAAGAACTTATAATATTCCTACTTAATAAACTTAAAGATCTAGGAAATTATAAGCTAAATATCTATATAGCATATACTTAAGTAACCTAAAGGAAGGGCCAAACTATAGCCAACTTTAAAGCATACCTTACCTCCTTAGAAGCCTAGATAACCACTATATAGATAGAGAAGGAGAAATATAATAACCTTATTACAAAACTTAAATTAGACTTATAATATTATCTAGTAAGTCTACTAATAATACTAGAGATATATAGTAATATTATAATACTACTTATAAAATAGGAGAAAACCAAGAAGAAAATAGAGATAGAGATGGTGAACATAGGCTCAAAATAAAAGTTCGGTAATAGTAATATATTCCCTAAGCATAATTAAAGTAGGGAACCAGTAAATCTAAAATATAAGTTAGAAGACCCTGAACTATCCACTAATAAAAAGAAAGAGTTAAAAATAAGATATTATAAGTATGATAAGTTTGGATATATAATATAAGACTATTATAAACTAAAGGGAGAAATAACTGATAAAGGAAAAGCGTTAGGGTCATACTAATCTCTATATATATAATCTATATGGAACTTAAAGCTATAGGAAAAGTAATTAATATAAATAGGATAATTAAGGGCCTTACTAATAGTAAGAATATCAAAATTATATTAGACTTAGGAGCTAATGTTAGCCTAATAATACTAAGACTTACAGAGGAGCTCAACCTCCTAGAAGCAGATATATATATACCTTACCTATATTAGGGGGGTATTATAGATATTAACTACTTTAGGGTATATAAAATTAAACTATATTTAAAAGACTTAAATAAAGTTAAGAAGACTATACTAGTAATTATATTTATAGTAGACTAAGGGCAATTATATATTATCTTAGATATACCTACTATAAAGTAATAAGATATTCTCCTTAATATAGGATAGGAGAAATAATATTTTAAAGATATAGTACTAATAGTATGCATAATAAGTATAGAGGAAGAAATTAATAAAAATAAGTACTATAATATACTCCTCCTAAATATAGAACTAAAGAAGGTATAAGTAAAATATATACTACCTAATAAATTATAAGATTTTGTAAATATCTTTAAAAAAGAAGCTATAATAATATTATTAAGCTATAAGAGTATAGACTATATAATTAAAATAATAGCAGAACTACTATACTATCTGATCTACCATATATTAGTAAAGGAGCTTAAGGCTTTTAGAGAATATCTTAGTGAGGCGCTATAGAATAGGTGGATAAGGCCCTCTATAAGCCCTATAGGCGTACCCATTCTATTCATACTAAAGAAGAATAGTAAGCTATACCTATATATAGATTATAGAGGCCTTAATAAGGTTACTATTAAGAATAGATACCCCCTACCACTTATTTTAGAAATCCTGGACTAACTAAGTGGCGTAAAGATTTTCATAAAGTTAAATCTTAAAAATATATATTATAGAATATGTATTAAGGAAGGCTATAAATAGAAGACAGTGTTTTGCACATGTTACAGCCACTATAAGTACCTAATAATACTATTTAGCTTAGCTAATACACCTATAATATTCCAGGTATATATTAATAAGGTATTAGGGAACTATATTAATACTATATATATCATATATCTTAATAATATCCTCATCTACTTAGAGGACTGGGAGTCCCATATGCGGGATATGCATATAATACTTATATAGCTGTAAATATATAACCTATACTGTAACCTTAAAAAGTGTAAGTTCTTTACTAATAAGATTAAGTTTCTTAGTTTTATAATTAGGATAGATAGTATACGTATAGATAGAGCAAGAGTAGTGATTATTAAGGAATGGCCTACACCAACAATCCTGAAGGAAGCATAAATATTCCTTAAATTTTATAACTTCTATAGATAATTTATTAAAGATTATATAAAGATTATAAAGGGCTTAACTAACCTTATAAAGGGAATAAAAAATAGTAAACTGATAAAACCATTTAAGTAGACTAAAAGTATAGAATAGTTATTTTAGATACTATAAAATATATTTATAATAGTACTAGTTATCAGATATTTTAATCCAGAACTACTAATTAGGGTAGAGATAGATACATTATAATTCACAATAGTAGGGATATTATCCTAGTATAATAGAGAGGGCTAAAAATACCTAGTAGTATTCTATTTATATAAGATAAAAGATACTAAAATAAGATATAAGATATATAATTAAGAGTTACTTATAATTATAGAGTATTTTAAGCAGTAGAGGTACTATCTGGAGGGAAGTGCTACTCCAATTAAAGTCTATACAGACTATAGAAATCTAACTAGACTTATAAGGGTTACGCAGCTTAATAGCAGGTAAACCAGATAGGCTATACTATTAGTAGGGTATGACTTTATCCTTCACCACCGTACAGGTCTGTCTAATCCTATAGATACGCCCTCGAGACACCCAGACTATATAATAGAAGAAAGACTGTTAGATAACCTACTTCTAATACTATACTAAAAGTTAGTGGTATTACTAGAAAGTATTATATATATAATCTTAATATTTAAAAATAGATTAAAAGTGATTAAGTATATAGGGTAATAGCTAGGGACTAGTCTAGAGTATAGGGAGGCAAGCCCCTATAATAATATTATAACTACAGCCTTATACAGTCTTTGCATATTCTAGATATAGGAAGAGTATAGGTATTATAGGCAGTAAATAGTAGGATAAGTAGGGAGAAGCATTTATCTATATTATGTTATTATGAGAGCTATAAAAGGTAAAGCAGCCTATATAAAAAAGGAGATCCCTGATATTCTATAAGAACTGTAAGCTTAATATAAAATCACTAAAAGCAAATATAATATATTAGAAGAGTGAGTTAGGAAGAGGGTAGGTGATTGGTTAGTGAACTATCAGGACATCCTACTATTCTAGGGTTAAGCCTATATACTAGATAATCTAGTAGTAAAGTTTGAGCTTATAAGAAGGTATTATAATAACCCTTATATAGGATACTTTAAAGTAACTAAAATGGTTGAACTCTTAAGTAGAAAGTACTACTGGCCATTAATATACCAGGATATGTAAGAATATATATGGATATATAATATGTGCTAGTAGGTAAAGATAAAGAGATACCACCTATATAGCAAATTATAGGCACTATCTGTACTAGAATATCTATAGATAGAGATTATTATAGATTTTATAAGTGGCATCCCGCCATCCAAGCGTAACAGTAGTATATATAATATTATCTTAGTAATTATTAATAGATATATAAAAATAGTACTCTATACTCTAATTATAAAAGATTATATAGCTATAAATATTACTAATATATTATTTAATAGGGTTATAAGAAGCTTCAGTTTACCTAAGGGTATTATCTTAGACTGAGACCTGAAATTTATAAGTGAATTCTGGTTAGAACTATGCTATATATTATATATATATAGATATATAGGAACCATATTCTATCTATAAATTAACAGATAGATAGAATATCAAAATTAAATAATTCAGGAATACCTGCGCGCATACTGCGGAGAGCATCTAAAAATATGGGTAAAACTACTGCCAATTGCTAAATTTATATATAATAATAATATTAATATATTAATAGGCATAACCTTATTCTTTATATTATATAGGTTCTATTTAGAGGTCTATTATAATATTGAGAATTAAAAATAAGTACTAGATATATAAGAGTGAGTGAAGTAACTCTATAATATCTATAAGAAGCTAGAAGAATACCTTACTAATATAAACTAAGAGTAAATAAAATACTATAACTATAGATATAAACTGATAATATTTAAAATAAATAATCTTATCCTACTATTAATAAAATATCTATATTTAAGGTATTAGAGTAGGAAACTTATACTATATTTTATTAGACTATTTAGAGTCCTTAAACCAGTTAATATATAAATATATTAACTATAGCTACTAATATTATGGAAAATCTAGAATATATTCTATATCTTTTTACTGGAAAAGTACTATTAATATATAAGTAGTAATAATATAGTAGATTACCTACTACTCCTAGAAATTATTAATAATAAGGAAGAATAGGAGATAGAAGAAATCCTTAATAAGAAGAAGTATAAGAATAGTATATAATACTTAGTTAAATAAAAGGATTATCCTATAGAATATAATTAATAGTTACTAAGAGAAAACTTAGATAATATATAGGAGAAGTATAATAAATTTAATAACTGGTTAAAGAAAAGATATATATAAAATATAAGAAATAAATAATATATATTATATATTAAAAGAAATTATACTAAATATATTATATAAATTAAAGATATAAGGATTATATCCTTAATTAGAAAAATTAGAGGAAAGCTCCATAACAGAGCCTTTATGGTGATAGGGGGTGGAGCTACTTAGGCTTAATAAGTTTACTATAGATAAGGAAGAAGTGGCGGCGTGATACCACTGGTGAGAAAAAGGGGTATAATTAAAAGAAGAATTAGGCTGGAAGGCCTAGTAACTATAATAATAAGATAAGAAAATAAGTTTAGGGGGAATTTAGGGGATACCCCCTAAATAACCTAGTAATATAATAGCCTATATAGAATTAGTAGAGCTAATATATTAGCAGTAAGCTATACTAATAGATAAGGATAGAATACTAACTAAGATATTTATACCCTAAACTAGCTACTATATTTAACCTAATAGGTTATAAAACATTACTTCTAATATTAGGTACTGGTAACTACCTAGATAGTTATTATATATAATAAATACTTTAACCGCTATTTTATAGCATATAAATATATATATATATTTAGTTTAGTCGACCCTGATAATTAATATAATACCCTCCTTAAAATCTCTTAAAGCTCTAGTAAGCTTAATAAGTTAGATTAAGTAATAGCCAAATTATAGAGGGACCTATAAATTATAAGATAAAGTAATAGAAATATAATAATAATAATAGAACTTAAATCTCTTTATACTTATAATATTAGTATAAGTATTTAATATACTTTTAAAATATAGATATATTATATATAAGAATAAGGTTAACATCCTTACTGTATCAGAGGCAGATAAAAATGTCCACCTCCGCCTCATCCCCCTCCCCTAACTAAGGTAGGGTTCCACCCCTACCTTAAGGAGATAATGTTTCTATTACCTTAAAAATAACCTAGCAATAGTAACTAAGGGGCTTTAGTACCTTAATACTACTATTATAATACTAATACCTTAAACTTATTATATTATACTAAAATACTAATAATAATAGTATAGGGGTTAGGGAATAAAGAGATAGGGAGTGAAGGTAGGGAGCATACCTATACCTAGAACTTACCTTACTATACTGAGAACTTGATAATAATAGTATAGGTATTAGTAAAGGAGGAGTTAGGGAATAAGATAAGGAACGCCTATAACCTGTATTAGAGGAGTGAGGCATTAACAGACCCTGTCTCGCCCCCGACGAACGAACAGCCAACCACTATAAAGATGCTATTTTATATATATATATATATATGTATGAGTGTGTGTATATATATATATATATATATATAAATAGTAGAAGAATAAATTTTAGAATATAGAAAAATTTATATCTTTACTAAGTATTAAAATTATAATATTATTACTATATAACAGTAATAAATATAATAATATATATAATATAATATTAAGATATAATAATAATAATAAATAATAAAAGTAATAGATAGAATATATTTAATATAATATTATATTAGTAGAAGAATATAATCTTAGCAAGTCTGGGGACCAGATTATGGAAGGGGGGGAAGAGTTGTGAGGAGTGGAGTAGGAATATATGCATAGTATAGCTGTGCTTAGGCTACAGATTATATACTCTAGAGGGAAGTAATATTTAAGCTATATATAGTATTCACCTTAGTTTTATTTTTTAGTTATCAGTTTTAATACTAATCCATACTTGTTGCTCCCTATCCTGATATCACGCTTACATTCACCCCTTATAAATATGTAAATCATGTGAAGAAGCGATCATATTGATCATTCATGATCAAGGTAATCGGCTTGCATAAGCGAAGAATTATGATTCGCCTGGGGAGAACAGACGAATCAGGAATACAGTCTATAATCAGTCTGATTATTTATAATCAGAATAATTACCAGATTTCCTATATCTATAAAAATACCTTATTCCCACCTTTATTATAGCTATTTATAATTCAACTATCTAACTTATCTAGTAATTAGTTTAAATATATTCCTATACTTTTAAAGCTTATACTATTCTAAGTTATAAATATAATTATCTTATTATATTCTTTCTATAGTAAGCTCTAGTTATACCTTATTCCTTTATTCTAGAAAGCTGAACCCTTCTAAAGTAGCTTATATTAGTAAAACTAGTTAATATTAGGAAAGTATTCCTAATAAAAATTAAATTATTAAGTTATTAGATAGGGTAAGAAATAATATCTTATATTTACTATCTCTAAAAAAAATAATAAAAGTTAATAATAGTCTAATCTATTAAAGAAAAAGGTTAAAATTACTTTAAATATAAGTATTACTAAACTATTAATATTAGAATAATAGTACCTTTACTACCTCTACTATTATTAAGAGATCTAGAAATTCTACCAGATATCTAATTATCTGATAACTCTGATTTATCTAATTTAAACTCTAACTTTAAAAATAAAAATCTGATTAATAATAATATAGTTTAACCTAAAGTTAATCTATTTAAACCTTTTAAAAGGGAATAATCTAAATATAAGGCCTTTAGGTTTTAGTTTAGAATTTATATCTATTAAAATCAGGATAAGCTTGAAACTAAAGAGAAGAAAGTTATATATATAATTTCCTATTTAAAAGGAAATATATATACCTGAATTTAGAAGTAGGTTAATTAATATATCTTAAAAAAGGGAGATATTCTATATAATATTAAAAGAATTTTTAGAACTATTTAATATTTATAGGAGAAATAGATTAGTACTTTTAGTAAATTAATAAAGCTTATTTAGCTAAAAAGAAGTTATTAGAATTATATTAAAAGTTAAATATAAGTTCCTATATAATTAAATTTGAAAAATAAGTAATAATTTTAAAATAGAATAATAATATATTTTATATTAAGTTCTTTATAGGACTTAAGTTAGAAGTTAAAGCCTAGTTATAGCTTAAGGAGAAAGAGATATTTACTTTTATTAAATTTATTAAATCAGTAATTAGGGTTAACTCTATCTTATTTAAAAATAAGCTTAATAAATAGGGAAAGATACTGTTAGGAATACTTTCCCAGTACCAACTAGCTTCACTAATGTAAGCCACTTCGGAAGGGTTTAGCTTCCTATGTCATGGGGTCACCCCTATGACACGTGATTGGCACCATCCTGTTGCCTATCTGATTAAAGCAGCACTGACATCAGCTAACATGACTTAACATAACCTAATATTACCTAACATTAGCTAACTGGACTCCTAAACTAAACTGACTTCCTAATTTGATTTCACCACGCGCGCACCTAAATCCTAATTAGGAAAGATATAATAAGGCCCCCTTTATATTCTTAATAAGAATTACTTTCAGGCCTTCCCTTCTTTATATAATATCTTGATTATTATATAATACTTTAGTATAGTATAACTAAATAGATAGTTAATAACCTTATTAGTTTACCTTATATAATAACTTAAGTAGATTACTTTTAGTAGTTCTATAATACTATATTATATTAACTATCCTCACCAGCTATAATAATGGAACTGGAGGCGATTATCTATACTATATAGAAATAGATGACTATATAAATTTATACCCTATAAGAAGCTCTTATATAATAGAATTAGGTAGTACTTACTTTAAGTAAAGAGATAGCTACCCTTAAATTAGCTCCTGGCTCCCCCCCTAAAATCACTCTTATTACTCCTAATACTAGTAACTAATAATAAATAAATATACCTACTAAGTCTATAAATGGCTCCGGGTTTATTCTATAAAAAGAACCCTTGGTTACTTAAATATAATTATTAGAGAGACTTTCAGATATTACTAAGTTTATAGGTAGATGTAGTTAGCTAGTGGAATAAAAGGCTACTCTAATAAATAAATTTTTAGGTAACTTTAATTACTATCTTAGTAAATTAGTTAAGCTGACCTATATATAATCTTATATTTTAGAGGAACTAGTAGTTATACTAGGCTGCCTTAGCTATAATTTCCTAATCCTATAATTACTAATCACTTAGCTTAACTAATAATATAGGGACCTAAATAAGTAAGTTAATACTAAACTAAAACTTTATAATCTCTATTAAGGGAGCTGCCTCTTTTGGAAATTTTTCACCAAATTCAGGACTTTGGCAAGTAAAGCAGGAGCTGCCAAAAGAGCTCAGTATATGCTCCTAAAGGGTGCTATTAGCCCCAAATTATAGTACCTAATAATTATTTAATCTAAATTAGAATATCTAATAGATTATATAAACCTAGTAGCTAGGATTAATAAGCAGCTATATTTTATTAATAATAATTCTTGCTTAGCCCTTAAATAACTAACTTAGCCCTGCTAACCCCCTAATATAATAAATATAGATACCTTAAGCTATACCCTAGTAGGCTTGGCCGAACGAGAGCGCCGCTATAGAGAAGGGCTATACTATAAATATAGTTCTAATAAATATATCTTACCTAGCTATAAAATATCTATCCTAAGCTGCCCTAAAAGTCCTAAATACTCTAAAAGTATTAATATTATCTCCTTATATATCTATTTTCCTACTTATTATAATAACCCCTACCATACCCATAACTCCTAATCCAGCTCTATCTTATCTAGAGGGTCCGACTAATTAAAAGGACAGTCCTAGAATTAAGTTATATTTTAGGATTATACCCTATATTACTATTCATTAACTTTACTAAACTAAGCCTCTTAAATAACTAGAAATACTAAATCACTATCTTAGCCAGACTAAGGTAGGGCACCACGCTAGCGACCACCTATAGAATAGTAGACTTAGGTACTATAGGAAAGGGATTTATAAGTAGTGACTTTATATATAGATATGGCCTAAGATAAACAAGATTAGAATAATATATTAACCTAAATACTTTTAATAGATCCTAAACTATCTCTATAAGGGTTACCTACTTAGTAACTCTCTAGATAACCATTAATAATTACTGTAAAGTGATTACTTTCTATTTAATAACTCTAGGTAAATATAACTTTATTCTTAGCTAGCCCTAAAACTATAAATACTGTATATAGATAGACTATAAATATAATAAATTATAGTTTATAGCCCTATTATACTATAATTACTTTATGGTTAAACAACAACCAGAATCACCTAAACCTAATAGCCCCCTAACTACCCCTGAAAAGGCCCCAGCGAAGGCTTCACTAAACCGCCCTAATATATTACTATAATAGTATAATTAATAGTATAAACTATAGATAATATAGCTTATAACCTAAGCTCCTAACCCCTTAGACAAGCCCTTCCCTATAGATAACCCAGACTTAGAAGGGAATCTACCCCCTAATACCATAATGGACATCTATATAATTAGAGTGGTCCCCTTTACCTAACTTATAAGAAGATATAATACTAAAATTTTTATAGTCTTATTAACTAATATTAAAAAGGCCCTTATAGATAAGAAATATACTGACCTGAAGACGAAACTACCACGCAACTACTGGGACTCCCTAAAATTATTCTTATACAAAAAAGTAGACAAACTTCTAAAATACTGCCTATATGATTATCAGATTAAGCTGATCCCTAGGGCAAAACCTACCTATAGACTATTATATATAATATCCTATTATAAACTACTAGCCCTATATAAGTATCTAACCGAAAACCTCGCTAAAGGATTTATCTAATCTAGTTTATTACTTATATCTTCCCTAATAATTTTTATAAGGAAGTTAGGAGGTAGCCTTTGGTTCTGTATTGACTACTAAAAACTTAATAAAATTATAGTTAAAAACCACTATTTAATCCCTTTAATTTAAGAAATATTAAACTGCCTTAGTAAAACCAAATATTTTATAAAACTAGATATTATTTTAGCTTTCAACCAAATCTAAATTACACCTAGTTATAAGTACTTAATAGCTTTCTATACTTATAAAGGCCTATTTAAGTATTTAATAATACTTTTTAGTTTAATTAATGCCCCTAATATATTTTAATACTATATAAATAATATTTTATACCTATTCCTAGATATCTTCTATACTATATATATCAATAATATCTTTATATATAGTAATAATTTAAAGGAATATAAGGAATATATATAACTGGTGCTAAAGGTATTAAAGACTATAGGCCTCCAACTTAATATTAATAAGTGTAAGTTCTATTAATAGGAGGTAAAATACCTAGGCCTAATCCTAACTATAAACAGTATTAAAATAGATCCTAAGAAAGTCTCTACTATCCTAGACTAGGAAGCCCCCTAGAATATTAAGGATATTTATAGGTTTCTAAGTTTCATAAACTTTTACCACTATTTTATTAATGATTTCTTAATGCTAGCTACCCTATTTACCTAGCTTACTTAAAAGGATATCCCCTTCCTTTAAATAACTATCTACTAAAAGGCCTTTAAGTACTTAAAGATAGCCTTTACTATAATACCTATCTTACAATACTTTAACTCCTTACTACCCTATATAATGGAGGCAGACTCCTCTAATTATTACTTAGGAGAGGTACTATTATAAGAGGATAGTAAAGGAGTCCTTCACCCTATCACTTACTTCTTAAAAAGACTAAGCCCAGCTAAATATAACTATAAAATTTATAATAAAGAGTTACTAGCTATTATCTAATACTTTAAATAATAATAACCTAAATTAAAAGGAGTAGTATATCCTATAAAAGTACTAAATAACTATAAGAACTTATAATACTTCTATACTATAAAATAGCTTAGCTATAGATAAGCTTAATAGTCAGAATACCTATTATACTTTAACTTCAGAATTATATACTAACCAGGCGCTTAGGGTTAAAAGCCTGATACCCTAATACAATATTCTTAGGACCAGCCTACTTAAGAGGAGGCCTGCTATTTTTATTAGTAAACACTACTGTAACCAGAAATCTTTAACTTTAGGCTAATAGAGATAAACTAGTTAATTAAATAAATTATTAAGGAGGAGTATACTAATAATAAATTTATCATTAAGGTCTATTACTAACTTAGTAAGGGCGAGTATAAATTAAAACTAATTATATTAGCTAAGTATAAGGTTATTAATAACCGCCTATATTATAGAGGCTGAATAGTAGTCCTTAATAATAATAAACTAAAGATTAAACTACTCTAATATATATATAACTTTCCTATTAGGGGCCACCCTAGTTATTTTTAGACTCTAGAACTTCTATCACACTATTATTATTAGCTAAAGATATATAAATCAGTAAAATATTTTATAGCCTCCTATCATATCTACTTATAAGTAAAAGCCTGGAGGACTACCTATACCAGTATACTAAAGCCCCTACCTATACCTAAATAGTGCTGGTATAATATTTCAGTTAACTTTATAGTTAAACTATCTATATCTAATAGTAATATAAATATTATAGTAGTAATAAATTACCTGTCTAAATAGTAATACTTTATTGGATATTCTGAGATCTTAATACCTATAGTTGCCTAACTATTCCTCTATTATATATGGAAATTCTATAGCTTACTAGATATAATTATATTAGATTAGGGAAGCATATTTATATCACTTTTTTAGAGATACCTGTGTAAATACCTTTATATTAATACCTACCTATTAACTACCTACTATCCTAAAATAGATGGCTAAACTGAATATATAAATAGGGAAATAGAGTAGTACCTATAAAGCTTTATAAACTATATATAAGATAATTAGGATAACTGGCTACCTATAGTAGAATTTACTACTAATAATAGCTAAAATAAAATAATAGGAATAACACTATTCCTGGTAAATACTGGCCAGCACCTATAAATAGGTTTTAAGCCACCCTCTAACAGCCTATAGTTTCTAATAGTTAGCGATGTTGACTGCTTTATAAGCCGGATATATAAATTAAATTAATACTTATATAATAAAATAGCCTAGGCCTAGGCTGTTTATACTGAAAAGGCTGATTGTAATAGGTAAATAGGACCTAACTACCAGGTAGGTAATCAGGTTTAGCTAAATTTAAAGAATATATATAACTACTACCTAACTAAGAAACTGGACTGGAAGAATACAGGCCCATATAAGATTAAAAAAAAAGTGTTACCCTATATATATAAATTAAAGTTACCCAGCTTAATATATATATAGCCTATAGTTAATATATCAAACCTAATATTATTAACTAGTTATAAACTACTACCTAGCCAGCAGTAGGAGCCGCCACCCCTAATCAAGATTGATAGAGAAGATGAATACCTAGTTAAATAAATCCTAGATGTATGAATCTGCTACTATTAACTATAGTTCTTAGTTAAATAGTATAGATATAATAATTTAGATAATAATATTTAGGAACTTAAGGATACTCTACTTAAAATAGCAGCTTTTACTAAGTATAAAGTGTAAAATATATCCTATATTAAATAATTATAATATAAGCTCTAAGGTTATAATAGCCTGACCTAAACCTAAACAACCAAGCCTGAATACCTAAACCTAAATAACTAAACCTGAGTACCTGAATTTAAATAACCAGGCCTGAATACTTAAACCAGAATATCTGATAATCTGGACCCGAACACCTGAGCTTGAACTCCTGAAACTCCCTCCCTAGGCCCCTCTCTAGAGGTTTTACTGGCTAGGAGGGAGGTACTATTATAAAGTTACCCCTATAATATATAATTAGTACTATCCTATTATCTATTTAATTAAAGTAGTACTAATATTAGCTAATATAATTTAATATAATCTAATATTACCTAATATTAGCTAACTAGACTCTTAAATTAAATTAACTTTCTAATTTAATTTCACCACGCGCGCGCCTAAATCCTAATTAGGAAAAGTATAATAAGGCCCCTTTTATATTTTTAGTAAGAACTACTTTCGGGCCTTCCCTTCTTTATATAATATCTTGATTATTATACAATACTTTAGTATAGTATAACTGAATAGATAGTTAATAGCCTTATCAGTTTACCTCATATGACAACTTGAGCAGATCACTTCTAGTGGTTCCATGACACCTAGAGCAAAGGAATAATGTATAACTGTAAAGCTATGCTATTGGAGGGCGGATGCTTAGTAAGATTTATATAGAAGAAAACTTATATATTGAAGATATATATTTTGTTTTACTTACTTTACAAAACTGAGGTAGGTCATATTGCTTATATAGACTAATTACCCCGCTTTTCATACAACCTTGGTTAGTTGAATACCTCGGTTATTACCTAATACCTGAATGACTAATTTTTTCATTCTGTTTTTTAAGAAATATATTATAAATCTCATTCTGGATTAACATACCCCCTTAAGCTATTATAAGTAGGATAATTTAGGTACTTATATATAGCTTATTTTGATCAGGTATCTTATATTTATTTTAGGTTAAGACCTCTGAAAAATACTTGCTATTTAGGTCCTGTAAGTATTTTAGTAAATCTATTAGCTATCATTTTGTTAGTAGGAATATATAGAAGGTCTATATTATTCTCTACTATATGATATCTGATAAAGTGATATATTATATCTATATACTTTATTCTAGTATGATATAATGGATTTTTAGATAATGCTATTATAGATTGACTATCTATATAGATTATCTTACTATTATTAATAGCCTTATTAAAGATATAAAGTTCTTTTATAAAACTGTTAATAAATAGATTTTCTTTTATGGCTTCTTTATAGGCCATATATTCAGCTTTACAGCTATTTATAGCAGGGGTTTTTTGAAGTTTAGAAAATCATGCTATAGGTGCTGATTATACTATTTAATTTTCTTTATAAGGTTCTTGTATAAAGAAAAATATATAGCCTGATGTTGATTTTCTTGCTATAAGATCACCCCCCTAATCTGAGTCTATATAACTAGTTAGGTTTATTAGATTAGATTGATTTGTTGTATAGGATAGGCAATATTTACTAGTATTTAATAAATACCCCCATAGATGATTTATAGCTTTGAAATATTCTTGACTGGGATTAGACATAAATCTAGCTAATAAGTAAACACTTATTACTAGATTAGGTCTGGTCTATATAGTAAGGTATATAAGAGATCCTATTTCTTGCTGAAATTGTTTTATATCTCTTATATTTGCCTTACTTGTATTTTCTACTAGTTTTGTACCAGTAGGTAGTGGTGTTTTCCTAGGTTTGACTGTGGATTTTTTAAACTTGCTAATGATATTATATATATAGTCTTCTTGACTAATATATATATTATTAGCTTGTCTTTTTATTTGAATTCCTAGGAAGTGTTTAATCTCGCCTAGATTAGATATCTCTAATTCTTGTGAGGTTAAACTTTGATATAGTATTTTTGTTAGATGATAATTTTTAGTAAAAACTAATATATTATCTATATATACTGCTAATATTATATCTTCTTTATAATATATAGTAGTATCTGTGACAGATTGGCAGAATTTTAATTTTTTAACTAATATATCAGTTAAAAATAGCTGCTACTGTTTTGCAGATTGTTTTAGACTATATAAAGCTTTATTAAGCTTATAAACCCAATTAGGTTTTTCTTAGTCTATAAATCCTTAAGGTTATTCTACATATACTTCTGTATTTATAGGTGTATTTGGGAATGCTTGTTTTACATCCCATTATTCTATAAACCAGTTATAATATATAGCTATATATAATAGAATCCTTATAGTATTAGGCTTAGTAGTACTAGTAAATATTTCTTTATAATTTATACTATATACCTGTATATAACCTTTTACTACCTAGCGAGCCTTATATTTTATAGAACTATCAGGTTTAATCTTCTTATTAAATACCCATCTACCCTGTAAAACCTTTTGATTAGGTTTAGGTACTAGGGTCCATATATTATTTTTAATAAGCTGATTAATTTCCTAATTATAAGCTTCTAAGTAATGCTCTTTGTCAGGATGAGTCATTATCTCTTAATAGCTTGTTGGTTCTATATCAGTTATTAGGGCTTGTTCTAATAACTGATTATATAGGCTTTGCCAGTTATTAAGATCTATTAAGTTTTCTTAGTTATTACTAGTTACTAGGGCTATTTCATCCTCTATATCTTCTTGATCAGATATATTTGGTGAATCTGCTGATTCTATATCTGATATATCTTCAGATATATAAGGATTTTTTAGAGAATTAAGAGGTAATTCTCTAAATCTGCCTTCTAGTATTTTTACATCTCTCGACCAGATAGTCTTATTAGATGTAAAATCTAGTAATTTATATTAATTTGATTCATATCCTATTAGATAACAGGGTTTTGATCTTGGATCCAGCTTATTTAATACCTGATTAGGTAGCCTTTGATAAGCTAATGATCCCCAGATTTTTATATTGCTTATATTAGGTTTTTTACCTAATTTCATCTCATATGGGGTTTTGAAGCTTAATGAGCTGTTTGGTGTCCTATTATATAAATAGGTAGCTGCTATTATAGCTTTACCCTATAAGTATGTAGGTAAATTAGCATTAAATAATAAGGCTCTAACCTTATTAAGTAATATTCTATTTACCCTCTTAGCTATCCTATTTTGTTCAGGTGTATATGGGGCTGAATAAGCAATTATAATCCCCTTTTCTAATAGATATTCTGCTAGGGCTTTTGACTTAAATTCATTGTCTATTTGAATTATAGCCAATTTTTTGTTATTAGGTG
Source organism: Verruconis gallopava (assembly GCF_000836295.1). Classification (NCBI taxonomy): domain Eukaryota; kingdom Fungi; phylum Ascomycota; class Dothideomycetes; order Venturiales; family Sympoventuriaceae; genus Verruconis; species Verruconis gallopava. The sequence goes on along the minus strand of NW_015622249.1, from coordinate 453 downwards.
CTTATCTCTCTAATAGGCGGATATTTCTTATAATTACCTTATGTATATCTTTCCTTAATAATAATAGCTCGATAGAAAGATATCATGAGTAATTATCTAGAAATATTATATAATACCTATAGCCACTTGGCGTTTTTGGCGTAATAGGTCCACCTATATCTATATGTATTTTATGCAAATATCTAGAACTATTAGTAGATGGTTCTTTACTAATATTTCTAGTAAGTTTTACTTGTATATATATAGTGTAATCTTTTTGAGAGTTATCCTTAATAATAGCACCTTCTATATTATCTTGTAATTTAGAAAGTACTTTATTATTAGGATGCGCCATCCTAGCATGCCATGGATCTTGTGTGATTTGATTTTCATCTGTAAGGAAAACTTGATTTTTAGTTTTCTTTACAGATTCTGTGAGGAAAATCAAGTCCTTATTTTCCTCTATTAGTTGTT
>NW_015622248.1:21594-25901 GCF_000836295.1 Verruconis gallopava | reverse complement strand
GTGGATGTGGCACTCCTGTGAGTGAGAGAAAGGTTGAGAGTGCCCAATAGTAGTCTTCCTCCGTCTCATTACGAAGAAAGCAGAAGCCAATAGAGAAAAAGGTCTGAAGATTGGTGCAGCCAAGTATATATAATAGTGGAAGCTTGTACTTATTAGTTTGATATGTGCAACCTATTAAAAGAACATCAGGATTTGCTAATAGCAGTTTGATCTGCTTTTGATGGATAAAAAAGAGGCGTTATATATGATTCTCAGGGTCCCTAGTTAAAGAGAAAACCCAATCTGATGATGATAAGTCATCTAATACTATTTCAATTGGGCTTCTTCTATCTAGGTGCTTTTATCAGATGGCCTTTCTTTCTGAGTGAACATCTGAGGCAGAGACAAAGGTATGCGGGTCATCTTGTTGAAGGGCTGCCATTATCTGCATTGGCCGAACTCCAGCATATGACATAGTCTTGATAACTTCTTTTTGCTTTTCTGTACGTTTGCGATAGATGTTATGAGCCATTAGATTAATAGATAGGGCATGATTGTGCTGCTTGACTTGGACTTCCAGTTTCCACTGATCGTTTTTGTAACGGGCTAGGCCCGTGCTGGAGGCTGCGCCGTTGTACTCAAATGCGCGCTCAGCTCATGGCTCATGCTCAGAAAACTCTGCACTCATGCAGCGCTGCATTCTCTTCTCCTTTTCTCTCTATCTTGGTTGTAAATAGCATCTGGACTAGATAGCTGGAATCCAGTTACTAGAGACCGCTCATAGTTTTGGGTATCTTTAAAGATGACAAGCTTAAAAGGACACCCTGTTGCACGTGTACTTGTGCTTAGAGTCTTTGCTGTTGACTTGTAGACTCTAAAGCGGTCGCATTGATAGTAATATCGTGTTTTGATATCGGAGTGGTGAGGCTTACTCCGTTTAAGTACAAAGCCGTACCCGTTTTGGATACCATGACTTTTGAGAGAGTTGTATGCTTCATCATAAGAGCTATAAATAGAGTCTGGCGGGGCAGGAATATCTTCCATAGTTGCTGCTGGTAATTGAAGAATCTTTATAGATACAAATTCATTGATGAAGTTGCCCCTGAAGCGCGGCGTGTTATTATGCGCTAAGCCGTTTACAGCGATTTAAATTACATTACAGCTAGCGGGGGGGACAAATCTCAAAGGGGGGACAAATCCCAGAATCGGGGGGACAAATCTCAGCAGCCCGCTAGATTAGTGTCACAGGTCACGTGTACCTGACTAATCTAGCGCCTTATTTAGCCATCGCTTGAGCGAGATCACTTAAGAAGATACCGCCAAGGATAAGTGAGTGGGCCGGGCAAGCGAGTGGGCCGTCCTCACCACCACAACGCGTATATCTCATCTTATGTACAATGCAGCGCTCAATTCAAAAGCAGCCATTATCTAATAAAGGTCAAATATTATTAGCAATATCAGCTATCAAAAGAGGCCAAATTAAATTAATATATCATGCAGCAAAAGTCTTTAATGTGCCTAAAGCAACCCTACAACGACGCGTAGCTGGAACGCGTTCACGACGTGATTGCCGACCGAATTCAATGAAGCTTACCAAGAATAAAGAGGAGGTGCTTATACAGCATATACTTAATCTAGATTCACGTGGATTTCAGCCTAAGCTTCAAGAGGTAGCAGCAATGGCTAATCATTTACTTGCTTCGCGTGGTGATGGGCAAGTTGGTATTAAATGGCCACATAACTTTGTTCAAAGGACCCCAGAACTCAAAATGCGCTTCTGTTGAAAGTATGATTACAAGAGAGCTTTATATGAGGATCTGCAGATCATCAGCCCTTGGTTTAAGCTTGTGCGTAATATAATTAGCAAGTATAGTATTAGCAACAGCGATATCTATAATTTTGATAAAACTGGATTTCAAATGGGAGTGATTGCAATAGCTAAAGTAGTTACTGGATCTGAATGACCCTATATCCCAAAGACTATACAGCCTGGAGATCGTGAATGGGTCACTGTCATTCAAGGTGTAAATGCTCAAGGTTGGGTATTACCACTATTCATCATCTTTGCTAGTACCAACCATCTTTCAGCATGGTATGAGGAGGATCTTCCACCTGATTGGATGATTGCTGTTAGTGAGAATAGATGGACTACTAATATGCTTAGATTAGAATGGCTAAAGCATTTTAATCAGCATACAAAGGATCGCACACAAGGCACGTATAGACTACTTATCCTTGATGGGCATGAGAGTTATGAATCATTTGAATTTAAGCTCTTTTGTAAAGAGCAAAGGATTATCACCCTTTGTATGCCTCCATACTCATCACATCTACTTCAGCTACAGCAATCAGATTCGGCAGATGGCGCGAGCTTTCATCTAAACCTATTTCTTGCTGAAATTGTCTGGTATCTCTTATATTTGCCTTACTAGTATTTTCTGTTAATTTTATACTAGTAGGTAGGGGTGTTTTTCTTGGTTTTAGTTTGGTTTTATTGAATTTACTAATAATATTATATATATAGTCTTCTTGACTAATATATATACTATTAGTTTCTCTCTTTATCTGAATTCCAAGGAAATACTTAATTTCACCTAGATTAGATATTTCTAATCCTAGTAAAATTAAGTTATTATAGAGGGTTTTTATAAGATGATAATCTTTAGTAAATACTAATATATCATCTACATGTACTGCTAATATTATATCCTTTTTATAATATATAGCAGTGTCAGTGATGGCTTGGCAAAAGTTTAGTTATCACGTGACAAAGCTCGAATTCCTTCCTGCCTTCAAGTAAGCTTTTATCCAGGCAATACGACCAGATAATATATGAGCTGGATTTAAGGGTACTGGCTTACTACTATTGAATCCAGATGGTGTATTATTAAAGTTAGATATTTATCTTAGAATACCTACACCACCACTAATCGAGCAGATCGAATGGCAATTAAAGACCTGTTACGAAGGTAACACGTGACAAAACCAAGGAAGCAAATATGATTGGTTCTTGGGAGAAGAACCAATAGCAGATGCAGGATCTCTCATTCGGTCTTGGCAATGAGAATTCTCATGCGTCTCATGGCATGAGAATGATGAGAATTCTCATGCATCTCATGGCATAAGAATAATGAGAAGGATTTTCCTATGTCTATAAAATAGTGGCTTCGCTCTCGTTTTCAGCAGACTGTAGTTTAACTGTCTAGTATATCTAGTAGTTAGTTCGAACATTGTAAGGGTATATATATTATGTCACCCAGCTATGCTAGCTAATTGAGCTAGCATAGCCTGTCTTTTTGAGCGATCCTCATGCACAAAGGGTGACTGTGTGACAGTTTAGCTTCCTAGAGCAAAAGGATAGAGAAGAGACTAAGAATTATTGAGGAGGGACAGCAATAAGATAGTATTCGATTTTATAACTTAGAGCAGCATGAGCTTCAAGTATAGAAAAGTATTCAAACTAGCTACTAGGCAAAGCTAGACAATTAAACTACAGTTTCTTGAAAATGAGGGTAAAGCCATTCCTTTATAGACATAGGAAAACCTCTCCTCACGTTCTCATTTCTCGAGAACGTGAGCCTTCTCACTTTCTCATTTCCTGAGAACGCGAGAATTCTCATCTTCTCAAAGAATGAGAGAATGAGAATTCTCATTGCCAAGACAAATGAGAAATTCTGCATCTGCCATTGGTTCTTTCCCTAAGAACCAATCATATTTGGTTTCTTGGTTTCGTCACGTGTTACCTTCGTAACACAAAAGTAGATCAAACTGCTATTAGCAAATCCTGATGTTCTTTTAATGGATTGTATATATCAAACTAATAAGTACAAGCTTCTGCTATTGCATATACTTGGCTGCACTAATCTTCAGACCTTTTTCTCTATTGGCTTCTGCTTTCCTTGTAATGAGACGGAGGAAGATTACTATTGGGCACTCTCAACCTTTCTCTCACTCACAGGAGTGCCATATCCACGCGTATTTATAAGTGACCAAGAACAAGCTATAAAGCAAGCAGCTTGTAGATTGCTTCTAAATATTCCACAGCTTCTTTATATATAGCATATCAACAAGAATATCCAGACAAAGGCTTAACTTGTATAGAGAGACGCCGATGGGACAACACTAGAAGAAAAGAAGGCAATTGCTGAAGAACATCAGAATTTTCTGAAGCGCTGGAACCAGGTATGTCACACCTAAAAAATATTATTAATAATCTAACAAACTAGGTCGTCTTCGCACCTAAGCGTCCTGACTTTCAAATAAAGTGGGATAAGCTTCTTAATGATTATCAGCATCAGGAAGAACTATGCAGGTATCTAAAGGAGAAT
>NW_015622248.1:7141-17283 GCF_000836295.1 Verruconis gallopava | reverse complement strand
TGTAAGGGTATATATATTATGTCACCCAGCTATGCTAGCTAATTGAGCTAGCATAGCCTGTCTTTTTGAGCGATCCTCATGCACAAAGGGTGACTGTGTGACAGTTTAGCTTCCTAGAGCAAAAGGATAGAGAAGAGACTAAGAATTATTGAGGAGGGACAGCAATAAGATAGTATTCGATTTTATAACTTAGAGCAGCATGAGCTTCAAGTATAGAAAAGTATTCAAACTAGCTACTAGGCAAAGCTAGACAATTAAACTACAGTTTCTTGAAAATGAGGGTAAAGCCATTCCTTTATAGACATAGGAAAACCTCTCCTCACGTTCTCATTTCTCGAGAACGTGAGCCTTCTCACTTTCTCATTTCCTGAGAACGCGAGAATTCTCATCTTCTCAAAGAATGAGAGAATGAGAATTCTCATTGCCAAGACAAATGAGAAATTCTGCATCTGCCATTGGTTCTTTCCCTAAGAACCAATCATATTTGGTTTCTTGGTTTCGTCACGTGTTACCTTCGTAACACAAAAGTAGATCAAACTGCTATTAGCAAATCCTGATGTTCTTTTAATGGATTGTATATATCAAACTAATAAGTACAAGCTTCTGCTATTGCATATACTTGGCTGCACTAATCTTCAGACCTTTTTCTCTATTGGCTTCTGCTTTCCTTGTAATGAGACGGAGGAAGATTACTATTGGGCACTCTCAACCTTTCTCTCACTCACAGGAGTGCCATATCCACGCGTATTTATAAGTGACCAAGAACAAGCTATAAAGCAAGCAGCTTGTAGATTGCTTCTAAATATTCCACAGCTTCTTTATATATAGCATATCAACAAGAATATCCAGACAAAGGCTTAACTTGTATAGAGAGACGCCGATGGGACAACACTAGAAGAAAAGAAGGCAATTGCTGAAGAACATCAGAATTTTCTGAAGCGCTGGAACCAGGTATGTCACACCTAAAAAATATTATTAATAATCTAACAAACTAGGTCGTCTTCGCACCTAAGCGTCCTGACTTTCAAATAAAGTGGGATAAGCTTCTTAATGATTATCAGCATCAGGAAGAACTATGCAGGTATCTAAAGGAGAATCAATATGAAACACGCGCTCAATGGGCGAAGGCTTAGACATCTTATTATTGACAGTATGATATAATTACAACTTCTCCTGTTGAAGGAATGCATAAAGTACTAAAGGATTATTTACTGATTTCTACTGGCGATATACTACATGTTGTTCAGAGAATCGAGCAGTTAATCTATAATCAGTATAATAAATATGAGAAGGAGATCGCCTTATCTATGCATAACATGAAGTTTGAGCATATGCATGAGAAGATGCTGTTCCTGCTGTCTAATATTCATATAATAATCACACCTCCTGTAGTCGAACGTATCAGACAACAGGAACTTATGCGTCAAAAGGAAGAGAAACAGCTAAGTAGTAAAAAGCCTTGTTCAGGTCTTTTTAAGAGGATAAATGGCCTTCTGTGTCGCCATAGACTGCAAATGGCAATAAGTTATGGGCCTTTACCTCTGCGCTATGTATATAATGATCACTGGCGTTAGTAGCGTATACTTGGAGAGTCTACTTAAATACCTTCACCGAGACCACACCAGTTTATCCTCGAGCCACTTCTAGCTAATATGTAAGGGGTGGATGTAAGCGTGATATCAAGATGGAGAGCAATAGGCTTGGATTCGTGTCAAGACTGACGACTAAGGAAGTAAACTAAAAGGAATGCTGTGCGTAGCTTAAATACTACAGTCCCATAGCGCATGTGACTCGTGGCCTAAGCGCAGCTGCCCCGTGCGCCAGTTCCCTCTCTGTTTCTCACATAATACAAGAGGAGCGTAGAAGAAGAGCCAATCATTAACTTGCTGAGATCCGTCAGCATTTAAGTGCTCTGTACTATGATCTAACCCTATTAACTAGAAAGAAGGATAGACACCAGCCGAAGCCTTATTAACTAGTACATAGGTTACTTTATCTATGGCTCCGCACATACTATCTACAAAAAATCCTGTAATAACATCTGTGTCTATATTAATCCCAGTAACAGCTGGGCCAGTATCAACTCCGCTCTCCTTGCCAACTGCTTCTATTTATTCTTCACCAATTTCTGTCACAGTATCTGTTACGGAAGCCCTATCATCACCACCGCCACAACTGCTATAACTATCACAACCACTATAACTACCATAACAATAATCTTTATGGCAGCCTCTATCTTTAGAGGAGCTCTTAGTAGATATTGAACGCCGTCGATATCAACTAGTTCTAGATGGCTTACACAATATATCTGCAGTCTTTAGTCATTTATATAAGACTGGAGAGGAAGACGCTCCACCTAAGTTAGTTGAGGCATGGCATATGGCACTAAGTACCTGTGGAATTTATGCTGATTGCACCTCAAATATGGCGTGGAACTTCCATTTTGGAGACAAAGATGCCTTCTACACTGAAAGATTTGCACAAGTTCAGGCTCGAAGATCACCGCCTATAGTACAAAGTATACTAGTATTGTGGTCTAAGCGCGCTGCAGCACGTAAAGTATCAGATGTGTGGTCATCGCTGAGCCCAAATAAAAGACAACGCTATAGATAGATGTATATAGATAGCTTTATTAACTATATAAGTTTGTTATCTCTTGAATAATTGATAAAATAGGTGGCACTGCACTAAGCTGTTTATAGTGATTTAAATTACATTACAGCTAGCGGGGGGGACAAATCTCAAAGGGGGGACAAATCCCAGAATCGGGGGAACAAATCTCAGAATCGGGGGGACAAATCTCAGAATCGGGGGGACAAATCTCAGCAGCCTATAACATCCAAGCTTTTGTTACGCAAATGACATCAGATGATCTAATCCTAAGTAACATTAACGAGGCAAAGCGCTCAACTGATTGGTCATAATGGCAAGAAGCTATAAACAAGGAAATTGAGTCACACAGATTGAATGGAACTTGGTTAGTTGTCGACGCTACAGAAACAATGCATAAACCTATTGGTTGTCGTTGGGTCTTCACAATCAAACACGAAATATCTGGCAAAAAGAGATATAAAGCATGCCTTGTCGCATGAAGTTTTACTCAAGTCCCCGGCATAGACTTTGAAGACACGTACGCACCAGTTGTATGGTTTGACAGTCTACGCATACTACTACAGATAGCCGCTATGCAAAACTATAGTGTGCAGTAAATGGACTTTGACACTGCGTACCTGAACAGTTTCCTCACTGAAACCATATACATGCGCTGCCCACCTGGATTTGAACAACCAGAAAAAATCTTGCTTCTTAAAAAGACCCTATACGGTTTACGACAGTCTGGATGAGAATGGTACGGCACCCTCAGTGAACGACTCGCTATGGAAGGCTTTGATCAATCACCATTTGATCCTTGCGTCTTTATTGGATATATAGCGATTGCAGTCTATGTTGATGATCTCCTTCTTATTGGTGATTTCTCTCAGATAGATCGTTTCTGAAGTTCCATAGCGCAAGATTTCAAATTCAAAGATCTAGGTCAAGCACGTACGCTACTTGGACTGGAAATCACAGTTAATGATTCATATATTCTAATAGGACAACAATAGTATCTCATGAGGATGCTTCAACGCTTCAATATGAATACTTGTAATGGTTGGAAAACACTACTTGATCTAAATTTTTTTCCACACAGATCAATCGAGGAAATTGATGAGCCTTGTTGCCTGCTCTATCAACAACTTATCGGCAGTATTAATTACCTCGCAATCTGCACAAGGCCAGACCTATCCTACACTGTCAGTATGCTTGCTACCTTCAACTCAAACCTATCTGAACACCACCTTAGACTCGCGTACCAAGTTCTTTGATTTATACAAGAGACCAAAGGCTACACTCTGCACCTGCCTAAACAAAAACCCGACACAACATACAATTTAAGTATGTATGCAGATGCATCCTGGGGCAACAACCCGGACGCTGCTAAATCCTTCAGTGGGTATGTACTTTAATTCGCAGGCGCAATAATATCTTGGTCATCTAAGTGATAATTATGTGTTGCAAAATCAACTTGCGAAGCTGAGTATATGGCGTGTTCATATGCAGCAAGTCACCTTACATGGGTGATACAAGTTATTCAAACTCTACAACCTGATAATCAGCTTTATGCTACACTCTTAACAGACAACAACCCAGCTATTAGTCTTATAAAGGACCATTGAATAAATATACGATCAAAGTATATCAAGATATATCTTTATTTTGTATGAGAATGCTATGTAGCAGGAGATTTTGAGATTCAGCATGTACTATCAGCATTGAACCTCGCTGACCTTTGTACAAAATCATTACCTCGACCAACACTTGAAAAACTTACATCACTTCTATTACTATCATAATTGGTTATTCTGTTTGAGGGGAGTGTTGGAAGGTACCATCTATCATGACTGGTGGAGATTACCTACTACAGACTAGTGTACCATAGATAAGATGTCTTTATATTTACATCCTGTAGCAACTTCAATTCTAAAATAATACGATTCACTTTTTCAAAACAGTTTCCAACACAGTTGAAGGTGGTATATCTATGCCATGTGACTTGCAGAGAGAATTGAATGAAACACTAAGTTAGATAATTTATGATCACAAGCTTCAAAAAAGCGACTCCTTCGAATTGTATCATATTCACGAGGTCCATGCTCTTTTTTGGAGTGCATTCGCATTGTTGTGATGCCATTTTTGGGCTTTGTGGCCCGTGCGCAGTCAATTTCTTCCGGTATGGTGCATAGGCGAGTCGGAGGCTGGATCTGGTCTGTGCGCTGCGAAAGCACGCGCCTAGACGCAACTTGTCCTCTCGTTTTCGTCCATCCACGACAAAACCCTTTCAGAGATTGACACGACTTGGAATTTCGCCAGCGTGCACGCAACCCAATTCCCCTCATCGCACCCCAACGCCTCATTTAACAGCGCAGGCTCTCGATGCCCTCCTTATTTCGCTAAAAGATCAGTTATCTGGACCTGGTAATGGCAAAGCGACACAACAGGGGTGACTCTGATTCGCAGGGACAGAAGTCCCGTACATTTTCTGATAGGAAGCCTGTCATCGATCGATCCTCGGAACAGCACACGTATGACACACCCTGGACAAATCCTGTTGTGTATCCGAAGACCGGTGAAGATCAAGTAAGCTTGTCCTTCGAAAGTTTTCAGAAATGCGTACTGGAAGGATGCTGCTTCAACGACGAAATTGTCCTATTTTACATTCGTTTGTTACGAGAGAAGTTTCGGCAGAACGAACGTTCAGCGCATTTCTTCCCCTCGCAATTCTACGAAAACCTGTCTGCTCCGGAAACATGCATAAACTACAACGGAGCGAAGACGTCGACTAAGAAGGAGGATATCTTCGAGCGTGATTACCTCGTCATTCCAATCCACGAGCCCAACCATTGGTATCTGGCAATAGTACTGTATTTGTCGAGCATACGAGTTCAAAAGCCGCAAAAAGTTCCAACCGTTGTGATCCTCGACTCGCTGGGGAGGCAGCACCCCAAGACAATTGAGAATATCAAGAGGTACCTCTCTCTAGAGGCACAGGTCAGGAAATATACATCAGTTGAAGAGCATTCCTTCGGCGGCTTATACGCTCGCCATGCCCCCAGACAGGATGAGAACTCCAATGACTGCGCCGTCTATGTTTGCGGATACATTGAGCAGTTTTTGGAGAATCCTGATCGATTTGTCCGGATACTTTTAGACGAATCATTGAAAGAGGAGTGGCCGAAAATCAATGGCAGCAGGATACGGAATGAATTGGGCACATTGCTAACCCAGCTCGCGTCAGAACAGCGAGGGGAAGAGGTAAAGGGTAGCCAAGCAAAATCAGGCTATTCCGCGCTCGAGCTAACGAAGTTTGGGACACCTATCCTTCCAGTCTATTGTGAGATCAGTGATACGGAGACTAATAATCTCGTGAGTACGATACAAAACATTTTCGAAGCCGATAAGACGGTCCGCGATTATGGTGCCCTTCTGCTCGATGCGCCGCATCTTATCTCCCCTTCGAACGATATACATTTGCCACCAAAACATTTTGATTTTGAAGGAACTGCGCAGTATGTTTCGTCTCGTAAAGGCAAGACAACAGGCATTCTCCAGATCAGCAACAGTAGGGCTGTACTTCCGGACCGTGAGCCAGTATTTGAACCAGCAAAAGACCACACGCCAGGAGAAATGGAGGAACCTTTCGAAAAGGCGATGAAGACGGCGAAAAAGCATCTTTACTTCAATATCGATGTGACCTCTTATCCCTGCCGCAAGGGATCATACAAGCTATCGTGCGGACAGCTGTTGGAAGGACTGTCCTACAGTGCAGGTATCAGCACTCCTTATGCCTACTATTCGCATGACGTTTCACACTTCGGAGCACATGTTGAAGACTGGCATTTTGCATCGTACAACGTTGTTTTTGCTGGGGCTCCCAAGAGATGGATAGCCGTCAAGCCGTCAAGCAAGGAACTTTTCGAGCGTCGAATTCGTGAAATCTTCCCAAGGTCAGGACACTGCTCTCAATTTGTGCGCCATTTGGGAATCTCTGTTTCCCCTTCATTGCTTCGTGAGTGGAACGTAGATTTTCATTTTATAGTTCAAAAGGCAGGTCAAATCGTTGCTCTCTCAGGATATACCTACCATTGGGGTATGAACGACGGGCGCAATTACGCCGAAGCGGTCAATTTTTGCATGGAAAAAAAATGGATTGTTGACGCGAATTATCAAGGATGTTATCATGGATGTGGTATCAGGGGTCCTCCTCTATCGAGACCAGTTCCCGAAGTCGGCACGTTGATAGAGAAAATTGCAAGAGCTCATGCACTCGCTAAATCTGGGACCCAGAATGTAGGGAAAGCGCGGAAGAGACTGTCAAATGATCCTATTACGAGCGCGAAGCGGCCCAGGTTTACAGGCAACGATTGTAAGTTCAATTTCAACCCCAACTTTTACGTTGCTAAAGAGTCTAGCAACCGGCCAAAGAGTGAGGAGAGTTAACGTGGCTACTGAGACGAATCCCTCAAGCTTATTAGAAGAGTTGGAAGATCAAAACGACCGCCTGGCTCGACATGGCAAGAGCAGAAGCTACAATGAGAATTTGTGCGGCTGTGTAGACCAATGTACAGATCAATGCTCAAACCGTAGACAGGCCCGTGAGTGTGTAGTAGACAACTGTAGCGTTGGGCAGACATGTGGCAACCGGCCATATTTCGAGCTTCTGCAAAAACTTGAGTCACAACGGGCTCGGTTTGAATGGACTGGGAAAGATTTGAAGGCAGTAGAACCTCTGCAACCTGGACAGTGGATTGTCGAATTTACCCGCGACCTAAAGGCTCGGCAACCTAATGACGTAAGTAGTCCCTACCGCATGGCATACGGTGATGACCAAGTGTTAGACAAGACGGATTGCGATGCAGACTGCAAGTTTGTCAATCATTCTCACGCTCCTAACTGCTCGATCATCAAATGGCTAGTTTCCGACCAGCTCCATCTTATACTTGTAGCTAGCAAGCCTATCATGACTGGTGAGCAATTAACTGCCAATTATAACCTCCGGTATCGTCTACACCTAAGACTGAGCTTTGCATCAATAGTAGCTTACTGATGGACAGGTATTACACCGCTTTCAGCGAAGATAAGTGCAAATGCGGAACTACCGAATGTCAGAACCATCATCACACGCCTCAATCTCGATTCTTGATGAGAAAATATGAGCCACAATTGGACAAGCTAAGAGCGCAGGCAGGGACTATTGCTCGTCAATCTGCACCCGAAGATAGGGTCCAGAAGATGCGAGAATTCATTGCCAAAGTCAACAAGGATGTGGCTTGTTACGCGGCAGCAAGTCATGAAGTTATCAGGGCCGAAATTGGGGCGGTATTGGATGGGATGACCAATAAGGAGAAGAGAGCTGCGCTCCAGCAATTTCGCAAGGACGGCCCACTCTTCGAGAAGTTAACGTCGATCACACGCACCATTCTGGACAAAGAACGATTTCACGAAGACGTAAAAAAACTGCCGAATTGGGAGTTTCTATCAACTCACCCCCTTGTGAAAGGTATGGGTTGTGCAGCATTGAATGACCTGCGAACGCTAGCGATTTCCCACAGCGATTCGCGAGCCGATGGGCTATCTTTGTTGAAGAGGGCCCTCTTCGAACAAATACGAGAGAGTGGGGGGAAAACTATTCAATTTCAGCAATTAACTGCCAAGACTATCAGAAAAGCAAAGGACAAAGCATTCAGATGGGCGGAGCCGCCAGGTGATCGCTATGGTAACCTTGTACTGTTAATTCAGGATGAAGAGGGCATACCGAGCATTGCGGAATGCCGTTACCACGGTATAAACTGGTCAGGAACCCCTTGGGAGAGTCCGATCCAATCTGTGAAAACATGTTCAGTGTAGCCTGCGAGCAAATACAGGCTAATGCTTAGAAGACCTGATTTTGGCACGCCATGTTTGCAAATTGGGGTCGAGATAGTCGGATCGGTATCTTGACACTCGTCTCTGTATCTTTCACATCGTTGCAGTCCAAGAATTGATCTTTAGTTAAGATATGCTATTCTCATGGTGCTCCTAAGTGCAATGAGTTCGGCTCTGTAGATATTTCAGCCTCTCTTTGAGCCTACACTGATACCTATCTTTTGTTTTATATCTTCCCTCGGACCTAGTATGATTGCTGCGGCGCCAGGGTGACCTTCTCTTCCTTAGCCATCCTTAAATACGATTGCTCTTTAGTTACTGCTATTGAAGTTGGGATATAACCCGTAAAGGTTTGGATCGGGAATATTTCCTGGTAATTCATAGAGAAGTGACCACGTTATGAGCGAAAGTTCTGTATCTAGCCCATGAATCTACAACCTGGTTAAGGTTGCTATCACAATGTCAACTTCTTTAATTCACTTAGACGCATATGAATTGCCATATTCCCCAGTTCTCAGCTTTCAGCAATCGAAGCAGCTCCTTGCCGACATTTTAGAGCCTTTATATGATGCCGATGCAATCTTCGTAGAGAATCGGGATTTTGGACGTGCATGCGTTCTGTATGTTCACGATTTGGGCTAAAGCAAAGGCTAACAACGTAATTTGATTTGACGCCCACCGAAGTTCGGCCATATCTTTCAGATAGTATGAGGGCCTCTCTACACTATCAGAAAAGTAACTAATCACTTATCAGAGCTGAGACAGAGTGGACTGTAGAGCGTCAATTGCTAAGGCTACAAAACCAATTTTTTGCAATATAGAGATTGCAAAGCTCGAGATTATGCAGATACTACTGGAAATCGTTATGAGAGCCTAGTTTAAGAACTTCAGTTGTACGCTGTTTCCAATATCGTGATCAGCACGTGCATCATATCCAAACGACACTCGAACTATGCGACCAGGAATTCTAGCTCTTCAACAAGACTAGACAATCTATTATTAGTAATATGGCTAGAATAAGGTGTAATCTGTAATGCAATCGACTATTGCCATTCAGAGGATAGCCATGTTCTATTTATGTTGCCAGGAGCTGGGTCGTTGTTGATGAAGTAACTTCACTATCATTGGCGATAGAGTTTACTTTCGTTATATAAATGGTTTTTAACTCATACTGATTTATGCTATTATCAACTCTTGTTGCATATAAGTGCTTATAGACATAATACCAACGCAATGGGTAAGGAACTAAGATTAATTAAAAACCTGGTAAAAGCTATCGAACAAGTCGAGCCTATCTACGCCGATGCTGCGCGTAGTAAAGAACCTGCAAACTTGTCAGAATTGCAAGCTCTTCTAAGTGAATTTAAGGTTTGCCTAAACGCAGATATTGCGTTGCGAAATGCCCGAGAGATTTATGACGACGATGGGACTGAAAGCAACGCAAGCGAGGGCAGTGGCAACAATGAATCCAACATTTCCAGTAATACCAACTTGACCAGTGGGTCTAGCTACAGCAGTTACTCTAGTTCCTCCGGCTCATCAGATGTGAGTGATGAGGATGACGACGAAGATGATGGAAAAGAAAGTGGAGAAGAGAGTGGAGAAGCGAGTGAAGAGGATGACGAAGAGGATGACGAAGAGGATGACGAAGAGGACGACGAAGAGGACGACGAAGAGGA
>NW_015622248.1:5755-7041 GCF_000836295.1 Verruconis gallopava | reverse complement strand
GAAGAGGATGACGAAGAGGATGACGAAGAGGATGACGAAGAGGACGACGAAGAGGACGACGAAGAGGACGACGAAGAGGACGACGAAGAGGACGACGAAGAGGACGACGAAGAGGACGACGAAGAGGATGACGAAGAGGATGACGAAGGCGAAAGAGAGAGGGCAAAGGAAGCGAAACAAGGCGATAATCGAGAGCAGTGCAAAGCTGTGCCAGATGACCAGAAAGATGAAAGCGAAAGCCCTGACGTAACCGTAAGTGGCGGAAACATTTACCAGACTCAAGGCACGATTGATACTTTGGCCGTCGCTAATGATCTTGAATGATCGTGATGTTTTGGGATCGAGACTTGTAAATTATTGCTTCTAATTTAGGGATTAATATAATGGCGCTTTGGAAACGGTATAACATCTATCCCTTGGTGCTCGGACACCCTCCGTAGCGGCGTAGGAATTTTATTATCTAACACAACACGTTATGCAGCTAGCTAAATGCGAGATTATCGTTCTAACGAGGTCGGTCTTGGCAAAGTTCTACTGTAGCTAGCGGGGGGAACAAATCCCAGAATCGGGGGAACAAATCTCAGCAGCCCACCTATGCACGAGTCTCATCGGGGACAATTGAGACTGAACATATGATAAGGAGAATAGGTGTCGCACTGTGGCGCTAGCGATGCTAGGCAGTGCTGAGGACTGCTGTGCGCGGCGTATCAATAAGCTACAGAAGATGATAGATGGATAGAAAACTAGATAATTGAGAGGATAGGAGGTGGTCCTTTTATTGACTATCTGCAATGTGAGAGATCATTGTGGGTTGTGGTTGTGGTTGTGGTTGTATCTTCTTAAGTGATCTCGCTCAAGCGATGGCCAACTAAGGCGCTAGATTAGTCAGGTGCACGTGACCTGCGACAGAAGGACAGACGGCTGCTGAGATTTGTCCCCCCTTTGAGATTTGTCCCCCCCACTAGCTGTAATGTAATTTAAATCACTGTAAATGACTTAGCGTATAATAATACACCGCGCTTCAGGGGCAACGTCATCAATAAATTTATATCTATAAAGATTCTTCAATTACCAGTAGCAACTATAGAATCCATCCCTGACGTACGGAACACCCCATGCAAAGGAACAAGACACCCTTACCAGCCACGTCAAATTCTCTCCTTCAAGTTCACGAACATGAAACCACTAATGCACTGTTTTTCAGCTATATTTATTTATATCAGCAATATGCGATAGGAAAATTACCATAGTTTTGGATATTATTTTCGTTATCTTCTTCACAGCAT
>NW_015622248.1:0-1970 GCF_000836295.1 Verruconis gallopava | reverse complement strand
TCGGCACTTTGCCATTAGTATGATCAATAAAGAAAGGCGGCTCATACCCATAGCCCACTTTGTCATGGATATGTCGGAGTTGTTGGTTGACCTGCATCTGTAAAGGTTTGCCCTCATATCGAGCTGTCTCCTTACTTTTGGAGAGTCTGACCGTGACAACCGGGAGGTCATTCTCGCCTTCCTTATGTGCAGTGTTCAGATTGTAATTATCATTAGATAGATCGAATATAAAGAATGTAACAGCCCCCCACATCTCTTTCGCCATGAATTTGTATTCGTTCGCCGTGAAGGTGCAACCTGTTGAACCCAAAACCTTCTGCTGAGAAATGAGCGAAAGCGCCACTCCAATTACTTCAGAATCAGGCTTTGACCAATGAGGGCTAGAGTCTCGGAGTATGATGAAAATACGTGTGGGTACATTGCTCGTATCCATTTTGGCTTGCATGACTGGGGATAGGGTTCGATGATACAATGACTACGATATATCAGTGAGAATATGAGTACAGAGAAGAATTAGACCTACCTCTTCTTGCCCGTTTGCAAATTTCAAGTTCAAGAATTGATTTATCCTTGGTGGGGAAACTCGTGATGAGATTCCATTCAGCGGGTGGTCTAAACGTGGAATGGCGTCAACGTAGTGATGTGAGGAAATCTTGACTGTGGTGTATGCACATTAAAGACGCGCAGTATCGATCTGTGTTCAAGTAGCACAATGTCTTTGCAAGCTGAGAGATAGAGCGGCAGGCCATGAGGTGGTTTGTCACACGCGTTCAGGAACCACAAACAACGGACAGATTTCTGTTTATGCGGGTTCCGTAAACTTTTATTGAAGACACGTGAGTCGCTTAGCATAATATAACGTAAGCGCGCAATTGCCTATTTAGCATGATTTCACTGGTCAGTTGGCACAGCCACGGACTAAATCGTGAGGCCTAAGGCGCTAAGGCTTCGTATTGAACGAATCGACTTGAATCACGTTAATCTGGTCAACATCGGTCCGCCGATACAAGTAGCCGAAACAACATCCGTAGCAAGTTAGATTCTGAAAGGGTGTTCAGGACATCTATATTGTGATAAAAACATCCATACGAAGACGTATCCGCATACATGGTAAATGCACGTGACGGATATTCTTTTATTAATGTGGTTCACCACCGAGTCGGCATACCCCCCTAAGTTTAGCAGGGGTCCCGCTAGAATTTAGGTGGCTTTCACTGAATTTTAAGGCCCGAGGCACTAAGGTAACGACTCGGTGGTGAATCACGTTATCGAGTTACGCTCGGGCACCCTGCAGGGCACCAGTCCCTGGTGCCTGTAGCTCAACCCAATCGAGCATTCCTGCTTCGACAATCTCAAGTTTCAAATTTTCTTTGTCCAGTTTTCCGCGTCTCTTCAAGTGCTTGACTTGACTTCAACTGCGGTATAGCAATGCCTTACAATGAAGGAACCGTGAACAGCTAAAAATAGATGGGCCCACAAGTTGGCCCTCTGTCAGGGTCAAGCGCAATCCCACCTGTGTCCTCGCGCCCGCATGTCTTCTCGCTCGTTTCTCCCGAACAGCACTACAACCACCGTAAGCTAACATGGACAGAGCCAGCCAGGTCCTGGCGCAAGAGTTACCTCCTGGCGTGCGCGATACGTACCGTGCCCGAGCAGAATATGGCGAAGTCCCTCATACGACCCTCTATTATTGTGCATACGGCCGATGCCCGAAAGCGGTCAAGAACCAGAGCCAACAATATCTCAACCCATGTGAAGAGAAAGCTGTCGTGAATTTTATATTGCAACTTGGCAAATTTGGACAACGCGTACGAATAAAGCATATTCCTTCGTTAGCCTTTAGCATCGCCCGCCAGCGTCCCACGAATAAACCGCAGAAGCCTCCAGGCAAAAACTGGGCTCGGGCTTTTGAGAAACGTCATCCAGAAGTCAAGGCCAGAAGAATGAGGACACTGGACTGGGACCGGTAT
>NW_015622247.1:5640-26183 GCF_000836295.1 Verruconis gallopava | reverse complement strand
TCTCTCTTATCTTCCTCATTCTCCTCTCCTTATATACCCTCACCATATCATATGACACCTGAGGCCCTTGCTCCTGTATCACGTGATGCCCTTTAGAGTATGAACCATTTTCCCCAGTACAGTAAACCAAAAAAGGTCTGAGGGACCAAACCTTAAGGAGGGGGATAAAGTTTATCTTTAGTAGCGAAATATCCGTACTAAATACCAAAGTAATAAATTTGATTTTCTAAAAATCAGACTATTTAAAATTAAAAAGATTATAAGATTAGTAAATTATAAGCTACAATTACTAAAAAGTATAAAAATATACCCTATATTCTATATTTTACTATTAGAAAAAGCAAATCTAGAGATCCTATTTAATAGAGAAACTGACTTTAAAGACCTAATTAATATAGAATATAAAATAGAGAAAATCCTAGATTATAGAATCTAAGGACATCAATATTTTTACCTTATAAAGTAGAAAGGATACCCACTAGAAGAAAATATTTAGGAATTATATAAGAACCTTAATTATCTACTTAAGCTATCGCGATACTATTATAAGAACCTAACATACTTAAAACCTCCTAGCTTCTAAGAACTTAATTAAAGGTAATAAGATTATCTATAAGCTCCTAAAGTTTATTATCTATTAGACTACTATTATAAGCTCTTTCTTCCTCTTCTTCTTATTTAAGCTCTTCTATAAGATAAATTACCTTTTCCTTAACTCTTTTCTTAGTAAATTTTAAAAATACTTAATTTTATAATAGTTAGCTTTATATTTTAGTAAGCTTAGTACTAACTTTCTCTAATTATTTTAAGTCCTTATTTATTGCAGACTTGGTCTTCTTTCTTATTTTATCTAAGGATTCCTAAGATTAGCTAATACAAGTAATTCCCTTACAGGTATAACTCGCGCATCTAGTTCCTTTTGAGGAAGATATAATAATATAGGTATAGTTATTCTTTAAATAGTTAAAACAGATATAAAATATAATATCTCCTAAATCTTTAATCTCTAAAAAAAGGCGTTTACATCTCAATAAGGGAATAGAAGCTATTATTAATAAAAGAATATAAGACCCTTATAACTATTTAAGTGCTAGTCTAAGCTTAGGACAAGCTTAGTAAGGAGGGGAATAATATTATAAAGTAATATAGGAACCATATAATAAGAAAATAATTATACTAATTACTTATAATTAAGGTAATTAGTTTACATAAATATAAGCTTATAATTCAACCAGACAGATTAGACAAATCAGGAATACAGGATGTAATCAGTTTAATTATTTATAATCCAGATAATCACTTCAGTCAAGGCAATAAAGACGCCGGAGATAAGGTCTATATAAACACCCTATCCCTACTAATATTTCACTTCCTTATAATTTAACTGTCTAGTATAGCTAGTAGTTAGTTTAAATACTTTCTTATACTCTTAAAGCTCAGACTACTCTAAGTTATAAATATAACTATCTTATTATATTCCTTCCTTAATAAGCTCTTATTATACCTTATTCCTTTGCTCTAGGAAGCTAAACCCTTCCGAAGTGGCTTACATTAGTGAAGCTAGTCGGTACTGGGAAGGTATTCCTAACATCTAGCTAAGATAGTGATTTAGTGTTTCCAGTTATTTAAGAGGCTTAGTTTAGTGAGGTTAATAAACAGTGATATAGGGCATGGTCCTAAAATATAACTTAATTTTAGGACCGTCCTTTTAATCAGTCAGACCCTCTAGATAAGATAGAGCTGGATTGGGAGTTATGGGCATGGCGGGGGTTGTTATGATAGGTGGGGGAACAGGTATATAAAGAGATAATATTAATATTTTTAGAGCATTTAGGACTTTCAGGGCGGCTTAGGATAGGTATCTTATAGCTAGGTAAGATATATTTATCAGAACCGCACTTATAGTATAGCCCTTCTCTATAATAGCGCTCTCATTCAGCCAAGCCTACTAGGGTATAGCCTAAGATATCTATATCTATTATATTAGGGTGTTGGCGGGGCTAAGTTGGTTATTTAGGGGCTGAGTAAGAATTATTATTAATAAAACACAGCTACTTATCAATCCTGGCTACCAGGTTTATATAATCTATTAGATACTTTAGTTTAAGTTAAGTAATTATTAGGTACTGTAATTCAGGGCTAATAGCACCCTTTAGGAGCATATACTAAGCTCCTTTAGCGGCTCCTGCTTTACTTGCCAAAATCCTAAATTTAGTGAAAAATTTCTAAAAGGGGCGGCTCCCTTAATAGAGATTATGAAGCTTTAGTTCAGTATTAACTTACTTATTTAGGTCCCTATATTATTAGTTAAGCTAGGCGATTAGTAATTATAGGGTTAGGAAATTATAACTAAGGTAGCCTAGTATAACTGCTAGTTCCCCCAAAATACGAGATCACATATAGGTTAGCTTAGCTAATTTATTAGGGTAATGGTTAGAGTTATCTAAAAGTTTATTTATCAGAGTGGCCTTTTATTCTGCTAGCTGACTATGTCTGCCTGTAAACTCAGTAATATCTAGAAGTCTCTCTAATAATTATATTTAAGTAATTAGGGGTTCCTTCTGCAGAGTAAGCCTGGAGCTATTTATAGACTCAGTAGGTATATCTATTTATTATTAATTACTAGTATTAGAAGCAGTAAGAGTGATTTTAGGGGGGGAGCCAGAAGCTGACTTAAGGGTGGCTATTTCTTTGCTTAGAGTAAGTACTGCCTGATTCTATTATATAAAAGCTTTTTATAGGGCGTGAATTTATACAGTTATCTATTCCTATATAGTATAGATAATTGCCTCCAGTTCCGTCATTATAGCTAGTAAGGATAGTTAATATAATATAGTATTACAGGACTATTAGAAGTGATCTACTCAAATTATTATATAAGGTAAACTAATAAGGCTATTAACTATCTATTCAGTTATGCTATACTAAAGTATTATATAATAATTAAGATATTATATAAAGAAGGGAAGGCCCAAAAGTAGTTCTTACTAAGAATATAAAAGGGACCTTATTATATCTTTCCTAATTAGGATTTGGGCGTGCGCGCGGTGAAATCAAATTAGGAAGTCAGTTTAGTTCAGGAGTCCAGTTAGCTAATGTTAGGTAATGTTGGGTTATATTAGGTCATATTAACTGATGTTGGTACTGCTTTAATCAGACAGGCAACAGGATGGTGCCAATCACGTGTCATAGGGGTGACCCCATGACAGTGGGAACATACGCACGGTACAGCTGCGCTCAAGCCGCGGGTCACATGCTCCAGGGGGAAGCAGTATTTAAGTTATATATAATATCTATCTTAATTTTATTTCTTAATTATTAGTTTTAATATTAATCTATATTCTTTACTTCTTATCCTAATGTTATATTTATATTTACCCCTTATAATTCTAATAACTCTTATTAGGAATACTTTCTCAGTACCGACTAGCTTCGCTAATGTAAGCCACTTCGGAAGGGTTCAGCTTCCCAGAGTAAAGGAATAAGATATAATCAGAGCTTATTATGGAAGGAATATAATAAGATAATTATATTTATAACTTAAAATAGTATAAGCTTTAAGAATATAAGAATATATTCAAACTAACTACTAGATAAACTAGACAGTTAAATTACAGAGAGCTGTAGTGAAGGTAGGGACAGGATATTTTTATAGATATAAGAAACCTAGTAATTATTCTAATCATAAATAATTAGACTAATTATAGGCTGTATTCTTAATTTGTCCATTTCCTTTAGGCAAATTATAATCCTTTGCTTATATAAGTGTTACGAGGTAATATGGGAACCACGTGATAAGAAAACGATCATGCTGATCACTCATAATTAAGGTAATCGGTTTGCATAAGTATAAGCTTATGATTCGACCAGACAGATTAGATAAATCAGGAATACAGGATACAATCAGTTTAATTATTTATAATCCAGATAATTACTTCAGTTAAGGTAATAAAGATATTAGAAATAAGATTTATATAAATACCCTATCCCTACTAATATTTTATTTCCTTATAATTTAACTATTTAGTATAGCTAGTAATTAGTTTAAATACTTTTTTATACTCTTGAAGCTCAGACTACTCTAAATTATAAATATAATTATCTTATTATATTCCTTCTTTAATAAGCTCTTATTATACCTTATTCCTTTATTTTAGGAAGCTAAACCCTTCTAAAGTGGCTTATATTAATAAAATTAATTAATATTAGGAAGGTATTCCTAATAAAAGTTAAATTATTATATTATTAAATAAGATAAGGAATAATATTTTATATCTACTATCTCTAAGAGAAGTAGTGGAAGTTAATAATAGTCTAATCTACTAAAGAAGAAGATTAAGATTATTTTAATTATTAATACTGTTAACCTATTAATACACAGAATAGTAGTACCTCCACCACCTCTGCCACTATTAAGAGATCCAGAAGTTCTACCAGATGCTTAACTGTTTGACAACTCTGATTTATCTAACTCAAATTCTAATTCTAAAAGCAAGAATCTTTTTAATAAAAATATAACTTAACTAAAAGTTAATCTACCTAAACCCTTTAAGGGAGAGTAATTTAAATATAAAGCCTTCAGGTCTTAACTTAGGATCTATATCTATTGGAATCAGGATAAGCTTAATACTGAAGAAAAGAAAGTTATATATACTATTTCCTATCTAAAAGAAAATATATATATCTAGATTTAGAGGCGAGTTAATTAATATATCTTAAAGAAAGGAAATATCCTATATAAGATTAAAAGAATCTTCCAGAGCTATTTAGTATTTATAGGGGAAATAGATTAATACTTTTAGTAAGTTAATAAAGCTTATCTAACTAAAAAAAAGTTATTAGAACTATACTAAAAGTTAGATATAAGTTCCTATATAGTTAAATTTAAGAAATAGGTAGTAATTTTAAAATAGAATAATAATATACTTTATATTAAGTTTTTTATAGGATTTAAGCCAGAAGTTAAAGCTCAGCTATAGCTTAAGGAGAAGGAGATATCTACCTTTACTAAATTTATTAAATTAGTAATTAGGGTTGATTCCATCCTATTTAAAAATAAACTTAATAAATAGGGAAAGATACCTAAATACTAATCTAATTATAGGAAACTATAATACTCTACTAATTATTACAGACTATAATCTATAAAGATAGATAAGCTCCAGAAAGGCGATCAAGCCCTAAGAAAGCCCAGAAACTTTAAGAAAAACACAGGAAATTGCTTTAAGTATGGTTAACTAGGATATTTTACCCAAAACTATTTAAAACCCAAAAAATAGTTAATTAAGACTTTAGGAATAGGTATATAAGCACGGAAGATTATAATACTTAAAAAAAGCTCTTATAATATTTACTAATAGGGACTGAATTAAAATACTAGACTATAGAATAAGACTGTGATCCAGGGAATTTTAGAATGATATCCTGATATTCAAATAAATATAGTTTATAAATTCTATTAGGTACTATTAATTAGTTATTATAAAATCCAGGACTATAGATTCTAGAAATATAGTAAGAATAAAGACCTAGAAGAACCATTATAGGAATATCCTTATAGACCACCTAAGGTTTCCTTTACATAAGTACGATGAATACTCCAGATTAAGGATATAAAAGGAAATAATTATTATATATATTATAAACATCTTCCAGTCAACCTTTGCACTACCTGGAGTTGTTAATATCTGAGATACTATATACCAGTAATATAATAGGAAACTATTAATAAAAACTATATATTAATTAATATTAGACTATTACTATAGGGAATCTTAAGTATAATTAGAAATCTTGACCCTAAAGAAAATAAGATAATAGAAAATATCTATAAATATATTATAAAGCTTATCTATATAACAGATGATTTAATAAGAAAGGCTATTATATAGGTTTTATCTAAGGACCTATATTAAATTAGATTTTAGATAAATATAGATCTAGATTCTGAAGATCTATAGAAGATATATTAACTAAACCTATAAGTAATAAAAGGAATATCTAACCTAGACAAGAGTTCTAAGGAATAGGAGTCAGGTGAAGAGATGCTTAATGATGGTAAAAGCGAGTACCCTTACTTCTCAGGAAATAAGGAGGTCGACTATTAAGGGATATAATAGTTGACTTTTAGAAGGAATCTTAAAGCTTTAATAAGTTAAGGGAGAGTAAGCTAATGGTAGAAGTTAAGATTATAAGTAACCCTATTATAGCTATAATTAATTTAGAAGCTATAGTAAATTTCTTAAATAATTGATATATTAAGGAGTGGAATCTACCTTTAAATAAGAAAAAGGACTTATACCTACTTATTATTACTAATAGAACCCTGATTACTTCAGACCAAAGTATAGTTAAGTATAAGATAATCATTAATATAATAATATTAGATAAAAAGGTTAGAAGGATATTTAATATTACTAATATTAGGAATTTAGATATTATCTTTAGATTATTATAGCTCCAGGATAAAAGACTGTATATTAACTAGTCAACCTTAACTATATCTCTAGTTAAGGATTAATATCCTACCTAGGCTAAAAAGCATATTAAAGGGTAGATAAGAAAGCTTATATAGTAGAGTATATAAGATATAGAGGTGGTAGCTATTTATCAGCTTTAAGAAGAGCAGAAGACAGTATTTCAAATTCCTCTAGAGTATAAGGAATTTATAGAACTTTTTAAGAAGGAGACTTTAAAAGAAGCCTTGCTACCACACCAGCTATTTAATTATAAAATAATATTAAAAAAAGGATCCTAACTAAAGAGGTTTAGTATCTACCTATTTAGGGCAGACCAAAGAGAAGTACTAGATAAGTACTTAGATAAAAACTTAAAAAGAGGTTTTATAGAAAAGTCCAAGTCTCCCATAAGATATCTGATATTTTATATACCCAAACCTGATAGTAGATTATGACTTTATATAGATTATAAATACCTAAATAGTATTATAATAAAGAATAGTATAATACTACTATTAATCTAGGAGTTATAAGACTAACTCTAAGGAGCTTGATAGTTTATAAAGTTTAATATATTGGAAGTATTTTATCAAATTTAGATTAAGTAAGGTAATAAGTATAAGATAGTATTTAGTACTTATTAAGGGTACTATTAGTATAGGGTAATACTATTTAAGCTTATAAATATCCTAGCTATTATATAAGTATATATAAATCATATATTATAGGAATACTTAGATAAGTATATTAAGGTCTATATAGATGATATTTTGGTATACTTCTAAACACTTAAAGAACATATTAAATATATCTAAAAGGTCTTAAAAGCGCTAAAGAAATATAACTTACAGCTTAAATTATCTAAATATAAGTTCTATAAATAGAGAATCAAGTTTATTAGACTGATTATATCTGAAAAGGGATTAGAAGTAAATCTAGAAAAGATTGAAAGAATTAAAGAATAACCTAAGCCATAAACTGTTAAATAGGTTTAAATATTTTTAAAATTTATAAATTATTATTAATAGTTTATCCCTAAAAATATTTAAGAATTATAGTACTACTTACTAAACTCACTAAGAAAAGGGAAAATACTAGTATTACTTTCTAGGAGTTTTAGTAGACTAAGGATACTTAAAAGACCTTTAATAAGTTTAAGAAATTGGTTATATCTACACTAGTACTATAATTGTTTAATAAGAAAAAGCTAATAAAAATTAAAATAGATACTTCTAAATATACTCTAGGAGCAGTCCTAAATTAACAGGATAAGGATGGGCTATGGCGACCAGTAGCCTACTATTTAAGGAAGTTTACTAATATGGAAACCAGGTATTCTATATTAGATTAGGAATTACTAGTAATTGTTAATATACTTAAATATTAGTAATATTATTTAGAAGGTATAAAAGATATATTCTTAGTTTTATTAGATTACTAAAATCTCCGGAACTTCACCACTACTAAGGTGTTAAATAGATGATAGTTAAGATAGTTATATAAACTATTGTTATTTAACTTTAAGATTAAATATTAAAGTGGGAAACTTAATACTAACATGGATATATTAAATAGAAGAACTAACTATAATAGGGGAGTGGAGGTTAAATATACTCTTTTATAGTAAGAAGGAGACTCAATAATACATTAAGTGGCATCTTTAGTAAAAATCAATAAATATTCGCACTAAGCACTAAAGTAGTAAACTTAATTTTCTAAAAATTAAACTATTTAAAATTAAAAGGGTTATAAGACTGGTAAATTATAAGCTATAATTATGTTATGAGGTAACACATGATTTGTCACGTGAGTGATCATTTTGATCATTTTCTTAAAAATGATCAAAATAAGCGCATCAGCTAATGGTTGACGACTAGGGTGTCGCTGATTAATAGAAGTAATTATTCTGATTATTTTGCCAAGAATAATTAGAATAAGTAAGGCAATAAGGATACTAAAACAGAAGTCTATATAAACATCCTGTCTTTACTGATATTATACCTCTTTATAATTTAACTGTCTAGTTTATCTAATAGTTAGTTTAAATATTTTCTTATACTCTTAAAGCTTATACTATTCTAAGTTATAAATATAACTATCTTATTATATTCCTTTCATAATAAGCTCTGATTATATATTATTCCTTTACTCTAGGAAGCTTACCCCTTCTAAAATAGCTTATATTAGTAAAATTAGTTAGTACTAGGAAAGTATTCTTAATAAAAGTTAAATTACCAAATTATTAGATAGGGTAAGAAATAATATCTTATATCTATTATCTTTAAGAGAAATAATGGAAGTTAATAATAGTCTAGTCTACTAAAAAAGAAGGTTAAAATTACTTTAAATATTAGTATTACTAAACTATTAGTATATAAAATAGTAGTACCTTTACCTCCTTTACTACTACTAAGAGATCTAGAAATTTTACCAGATATTTAATTATCTGATAATTCTGATTTATCTAATTTAAACTCTAACTCTAAAAGTAAAGACCTATTTAATAATAATATAGCTTAATCTAAGGTTAATCTACCTAAACCTTTTAAAGTGGAATAATTTAAATATAAGGTTTTTAGGTCTTAGCTTAGAATTTATATCTATTAGAACCAGGATAAACTTAAGACTAAAGAGAAGAAAATTATATATATAATTTTCTATTTAAGAGGAAATATATATACCTAAATCTAGAGATAAATTAATTAATATATCTTAAAGAAGGGAGATATTCTATATAATATTAAAAGGATTTTCCAGAGCTATTTAGTATTTATAGGAGAAATAAATTAGTATTTTTAATAAATTAATAAGATTTATCTAGCTAAAAAGAAGTTATTAGAATTATACTAAAAATCAGATATAAATTCCTATATGGTTAAATTTAAGAAATAAATAGTAATTTTAAAATAGAATAATAATATACTCTATACTAAGTTCTTTATAGGACTTAAGCTAGAAGTTAAGGCCTAGTTATAACTTAAAGAGAAAGAGATATCTATCTTTACTAAACTTATTAAATTAGTAATTAGGATAGATTCCATCCTATTTAAAAATAAGCTTAATAAGTAGGGAAAGATACCTAGATACTAACTAAATTATAGAAGACTATAATAATCTATAGATTACTATAGACTACAGCCTATAGAAATAGATAAGCTCTAGAAAGGTAATTAAGCCCTGAGAAAGCCTAAGAATTTTAAGAAAAGCATGGGAAATTGTTTTAAATATGGTTAATCAGGATATTTTACCTAAAATTACTTAAAGCCTAAAAAATAATTAATTAAAACTCTAGGAACTAGTATATAAATATAAAAGATTACTATATTTAAGAAAGGCTCTTATAGTATTTACTAATAGGGACTAAATCAAATATAGGACTATAGGATAAGATTATGATTCAGGGAATCTTAGAATAATATCCTAATATTCAGATAAATATAGCTTATAAATTTTATTAGATACTACTAATTAGCTATTACCAGGTCCAGGATTATAGATTCTAGAAATATAGTAAGAATAAGGACCTAGGAGAATCATTATAGGAGTATCTTTATGGATTACCTAAGGTTTCTTTTACATAAGTATGATAAATACTCTAGATTAAAGGTATTAAGAGTAATAATTATTATATATACTATAAATATCTTTTAGTTAACCTTTATATAGCTTAAGGTTATTAATATCTAAGATACTATATACCATTAATATAATAGGGAACCTTTAATAAAGGTAATATAATAATTAATATTAGATCATTATTATAAGGAATCTAAAGTATAATTAGAAATCTTGATCCTAAAGAGAATAAAATAATAGAGAATATCTTTATATATATTATAAAACTTATCTATATAATAGATAATTTAATAAAAAGGGCTATTATATAGGTTTTACCTAAGGACCCATACCAAATTAGATTTTAAATAAGTGCAGATCCAGACTCTAATAATCTATAGAAGAGATATTAAATAAATCTACAAATAACAAAAGGAATATCTAACCCGGATAAAAGTTCTAAGGAATAGGAGTCAGGTGAAGAAACGCTTAATAATAATGAATATAAGCACCCTTACTTCTTAGAAAATAAGAAGGTTAACTATTAAGGGGTATAATAGTTAACTTTTAGAAGGAACCTTAAAACCTTAATAAGTTAGGGAAAAGTAAGCTAATAATAGAAGTTAAGATTATAAGTAATTCTATTATAGCTATAATTAACTTAGGAGCTATAGCAGATTTCTTAAATAGTTAGTATATAAAGGAATAAGGCCTATCTTTATATAAGAAAAATAATCTATACCTACTTATTATTATTAATAGAACCCTAATTACTTTAGAGTAAGATATAGTTAAGTATAAAATAACTATTAATATAATAATATTAAGTAAAAAGGTTAAAAGGATATTTAATATTACTAATATTAGGGATTTAAATATTATCCTTAGATTATTATAGTTCTAGGATAAAGACTATATATTAACTAGTTAATCTTAACTATATTTCTAGTTAAAGATTAATATTTTACCTAGGCCAGGAAGTATACTAGAGGGTAGATGAAAAAGCTTATATAATAAAGTATATAAGATATAAAAGCGGTAGCTATTTATTTACTTTAAGGGGAGTAGAAGATAGTGTTCCAAATTCCTCTGGAGTATAAGGAATTTATAGAACTTTTTAAGGAGGCTTTAGAAGAAGCCTTACTACTATACCAGCTATTTAATTATAAAATAGTATTAAAAGAGGGATCCTAATTAAAAAGGTTTAGTATCTACTTACTTAAAGTAGACCAAAGAGAAGCACTAAATAAGTACTTAGATGAAAACCTAAAAT
This sequence comes from Verruconis gallopava, assembly GCF_000836295.1. NCBI lineage: Eukaryota > Fungi > Ascomycota > Dothideomycetes > Venturiales > Sympoventuriaceae > Verruconis > Verruconis gallopava. The sequence goes on along the minus strand of NW_015622247.1, from coordinate 14,897 downwards.
AAGGGTTTATTAAAGAGTCTAAGTCTCCTATAAGATATCTGGTATTCTATATACCTAAACCTAATAGTAGACTATAACTTTATATAGATTATAGATACCTAAATAATATTATAGTAAAGAATAGCATAATACTACTATTAATCTAGGAGTTATAAGATTAACTCTAAGGAGCTTGATAGTTTATAAAGTTTAATATACTAGAAGTATTCTATTAAATTTAGATTAAATAAGGTGATAAGTATAAGATAGTATTTAATACTTATTAAGAGTATTATTAATATAGAGTAATACTATTTAGGTTTATAAATACTCTAGCTATTATATAGGTATATATAAACTATATATTGTGGGAATACTTAGATAAGTATATTAAGGTCTATATAGATAATATTTTGGTATACTCCTGAATACTTAAAGAATATATTAAATATATCTAAAAGGTCTTAAAAGTACTAAAGAAATATAATTTATAGTTTAAACTATCTAAATATAAGTTCCATAAATAGAGAATTAAATTTATTAAACTAATTATATTAGAAAAGGGATTAGAAGTAAACCTAGATAAAATTAAAAGAGTTAAGAAATAGCCTAAATTATAAATTATTAAATAAGTTTAAGTATTCTTAGGATTTATAAATTATTATTAATAGTTTATCCTTAGATATTTAAGGATTGCAGTACCCCTTACTAAACTTACTAAGAAAAGGAAAAATACTGGTATTACTTTCTAGGAATTTTGATAGACTAAAGATACTTAAAAGACCTTTAATAAGTTTAAGAAATTAGTTATAATTATACCAGTACTATAATTATTTAATAAGAAAAAGCTAATAAGAGTTAAGATAGATGCTTTTAAATATGCTCTTAGAGTGGTCCTAAGTTAATAGGATAAAGATAGGCTATAGTAACCAGTAGCCTATTATTTAAGAAAGTTTATAGATATGGAAACTAGGTACTTTATATCAGATTAGGAATTACTAATAATTATTAATATATTTAAATACTAGTAATATTACTTAAAAAGTACTAAGAATATATTCTTAATCTTATTATATTACTAGAATTTTTAAAATTTTACTACTACTAAGGTATTAAATAGATAATAGTTAAGATAGTTATATAAATTATTATTATTTAACTTCAAAATCAAATATCAGAGTGGGAAACTTAATGCTAATATAGATGTATTAAATAGAAGAACTAATTATAATAAAGGAATAGAGATTAAATATACTCTTTTATAATAAGAAGGAGACTCTATAATATATTAAGTAGCATCTCTAATTAAAATCAATATACCTGAGATTCAGAGGATTTAAATTGAATAATCAAAAAAGGATTTTATTAAATAATATATGGACTATAATAATAAATTATAAGTCTATCTATATAAAGGGAAAATTATATTACCTCTGAATCTTAAGAAAGAATGGATACTTAAGTATTATAAACCACCCCTACAAGGATATGTAAAAGTAGAAGAAATTCTAGAAAAACTATAATAAAACTATTACTTTCCTAAGATATAATAAAAAGTCTTTACTTAGATAAGGATATACTATTTATATAAAAAGGCTAAATATAAATAATATAAACCTTATAGGTTACTCTAATTAAACTAAATACTAGAGAAATCCTAATAAGAGATATTAATAGATTTTATTAGGCCTTTACCATCTTCTAAGGATAAAAATAATATAAAATATAAAAATATTATAGTTACTATTAATTAATTAACTAGATATATAATATTTATCCTGATTCCTTAATAATTTACTGCTTCTTACTTAGTAAAAATCTTTTTGAAAAAAGTAGGGAGATTTAATATACTAGAAAAGATTATTTTTAACTAAAATAAAATATTTATATCTTATTTCTAAAAAGAATTATATTAAATATTATAAATAATTTAAGAAATATTAATAGTATATTATCTATAAAGTAATAGCTAGATAGAATAAATAAACTAAATATTAGAATAATATCTATAAATATATATTAATAATAAGTAAAATAATTAGGTATAATTTTTACTATAAATAGTATTAGTATATAATATAATTAAATAAAGTATTATAGGAATATTACTATATTATATAAATTTTAAAAAGGAATTAAGATTAATAGTTAATATATTAGTATATCTATCTATAAAAGTAATATTATTTATAAAAGACTTATAATTATTTTATATTTAATTATAATCTAATATTATATTCTTAAACCAAAAAATGATCCTTTAGGTAAATTAGAAAAGATCTAAAGGACCAGACTTTAAGGAGGGGGATAAAGTTTATCTTTAGTGATAAAATATTCGCACTAAATACTAAAATAATAAACTTAATTTTCTAAAAATTAGATTATTTAAAGTTAAAAGGATTATAGGACTGGTAAACTATAAATTATAATTATCTAAGAATATAAAAATATATTCTATCTTTTATATTTTATTATTAGAAAAAGTAGATCTAGAGACTTCTCTTAATAAAGAAATTAAGTTAGAAGACCCTACTAAGTTAGAATATAAGGTTAAAAAGATTTTAGATTATTAAATTAGAAGATATTAATACTTTTACCTTATAAAATAGAAAGGCTACCTACTAGAAGAAAATACTTAAGAACTATATAAAAATCTTAATTATCTATTTAAGCTATTATAATATTATTATAAGAACCTAATATATTTAAAACCTCTTAGTTTTTAATAGCTTAAATAAAGATAGTAAGGTTATCCACCAGCTTTTAGAGCTTACTATCTGTCAGACTACTATTATAGGTTCTTTCTTCCTCCTTCTCTTATTTAAGCTCTTCTATAAAATAGATTACCTTTTCTTTCACCCTTTTTCTAGCAAATTCTAGGAGTATTTAATTATATAATAGTCAGCTTTATATCTTAGTAAGCTTAATACTAACCTTCTTTAATTACTTTAAATCTTTATTTATTATAGATTTAGTTTTCTCTCTTATTTTATCTAAGGATTCCCAGGATTAACTAATATAAGAAATTCCTTTTTAGGTATAACTTATATATCTAGTCTCTTTTAGGGAAGATATAACAATATAAGTATAACCACTCTTGAAATAGTTAAAGCAAGAATAGATTATAATATCCCCTAGGCCCTTAATTTTAGAGAAAAGTCATTTATATCTTAAGGAAGGAGTAGAGGCCATCTTTAAGAGAAAAAGGTGGGACCCCTATAACTATTTAAGTACTAGCCTAAGCTTAGGACAAGCTTAGTAAGGAGGAGAATAATATTATAAAGTAATATAGAAATTATATAAAAGGAAAATAATCATATTAATTATTTATAATTAAGGTGATTAGTTTACATAAATACAAGATTATGATTTAACTAGGAAGATTAGATAAATTAGGAGTGCAGTTTGCGATTAGTCTAATTATTTATAATTAGGATAAATGCCAGGTTTCATATATCTATAAATATATCTTGTCTCGCCTTTCGCTATGGCTCTCTATAATTTAACTATCTAGTTTATCTAGTAGTTAGTTTAAATATATTCTTATACTCTAAAGCCCATGCTATTCTAAGTTATAAATATAATTATCTTATTATATTCCTTCCATAATAAGCTCTGGTTATATCTTATTCCTTCGCTCTAGGAAGCTAAACCCTTCCGAAGTGGCTTACATTAGCGAAGCTAGTCGGTGCTGGGAAAGTATTCCTAACACAAGGTTTCTAATTATACTTTAGATTCCTTACAGTAGTAGTCTAATATTAATTAATATATTACCTTTATTAAAGGTTCCCTATTATATTAAAGGTATATAATATCTTAAGTATTAATAACTCTAAGCTATATAGTAGTTAATAGGAAGATATTTATAGTATATATAATAATTATTACTCTTAATACCTTTAATCTAGAGTATTTATTATACTTATATAAACAAAACTTTAGGTAGTCTATAAGGATATTCCTATAATAGTTCTTCTAAATCCTTATTTTTATTATACTTCCAGAATCTATAATCCTAGACCTTACAATAGCTAATTAGTAATACCTAATAGAATTTATAAATTATATTTATCTAAATATTAGGATATTATTCTAAGATTCCCTGAATCACTATTTTATCCTATAGTCCTATATTTTAATTTAGTCCCTATTAGTAAGTACTATAAAAGCCTTTTTTAAGTATAATAATCTTCTATACCTATATACTAGTCCCTAGAATCTTAATTAATTATTTTTTAGGCTTTAAGTAGTTTCTGTTAATCCAGAATGAGATTTATAATATATTTCTTAAATAACAGAATGAAAATATTAGTCATTCAGGTATTAGGTAATAACCGAGGTATTCAACTAACCGAGGTTGTATGAAAAGCGGGGTAATTGGTCTATATAAGCAACATAACCTACCTCAGTTTTGTAAAGTAAGTAAAATAAAATATATATCTTTAATATATAAGTTTTCTTCTATATAAATCTTACTAAGCATCCGCCCTCCAATACCAAAGCTTAACAGGTTATGAGCCCGGGTTAAGCATATACCCTCTTATAACTAAAGATTTATATATTCTTTTTAACTAATAGAGTCTACCTAATATTTTAGAAGACTCTATTACCTATTTTGGATATATAAAAGGTCACACATAACTAAGAAGATTAGTACACGTGACTCTCACATGACCTTATAGATATCCAATCACATGATAGCATAGCTTGTATGCTCATGTGACAATCACATGACATTCACGTGATTCCATAAAGAGCTTAGAAATAGGCCTTGAACAAAAGATTGAGATACTCATGGCTATAGTTATAATATATATATATATATTATAGACTAAGCTAGTTAAGTCTATAGAGACTAACTACTATCTTAATCTTAAAGAAGGCTATATCAAAAAAATGGATATCACGAAATTTCCAAAATTAATAGGCTCTTCTAATTATGACTTATGGTCTATTAGAATGGAAGCACTATTAGTTGAAAGGGACTATACGGATGTCAAAAATAATGCTGTTACCCTTGAAGCAGCTGGTAATAATAAAAGCCTATATAGAGAATTACTAGTTAAGACTAATAAAGCAAGTACCTTAATTAAGCTTATACTAGGAGATGGGCCATTATTACAATCAAGGTATATTAGTGACGCTAATATATTATGGAATAACCTTAAAAAACTATATAGTCAATAAGGTTTTAGTGCTAAATTTATTAGTTATAAGGAGCTAATAAATACTATACTTAAATCTAGTAAAAATAATATGGAGGTTTATATCTATAATATAAAAAGGCTTCTAAATACCTTAGCTTTATCTGATCTAATATTACCACCTAAGTTTGTAGTAGCACTTATATTAAATAATCTAAGTTCAGATTATGATTATATAGTAGCTATAATTACACAAACTATAAGGTTATCTGAAAAAGAAATAGATCTAGATCAGATATTTAGTCAGCTACTAGATAAAAGTAAGAGATTAGGTAAAAAGGCTGATACTAAAGATATAGTAGATATAGAAATGACTCTACCTACTAAAAGTAATAAGTTTAAGAAACCTAAATGCATATCTTATAATAAAAAAGGGCATACAGAAGAAAAATGCTGGATAAAGTACCCTAAATTAAAGCCTAAGATAATAAATAATACCTCTAAATTAGATAATAGGGAAGAATTAATCCTTATTACTAATCAGGTATTAAAAACTAAATCTAGTATTAAATAGGTACTAGATTTAGGAGCTACTATTTATATTTATAATAGAAAAGATATATTCCAATCTATTACACCTATAAATAAGATAATTATCTAGGAGAATAGTAGATCATTAATAAAGGCTTTAGGAGTAGGTACTATTAGTATTATATTTACTAATACTAATAAACCTGCTATCCTAAAAGATATGCTTTATATTCTAGAATTATAGGTTAACTTAATTTCAGTTAACCAAGTAATTAAAAATAGAGTGGTTATTACTAATTTAGCTAGTAAAACTAAACTTACTAAAAATAGAAAACCTATAGCTAAGGCAATCTATAAAAATAAACTTATAATCTTAGAAATTAAGATAAATAAGTAACAACAACTAATAGAGGAAAATAAGGACTTGATTTTCCTTACAGAATCTGTAAAGAAAACTAAAAATCAAGTTTTCCTTACAGATGAAAATCAAATCACACAAGATCCATGGCATGCTAGGCTGGCATATCCTAATAATAAAGTACTTTCTAAATTATAAGATAATATAGAAGATACTATTATTAAGGATAACTCTTAAAAAGATTACACTATATATATACAAGTAAAACTTACTAGAAATATTAGTAAAGAACCATCTACTAATAGTTCTAGATATTTACATAAAATATATATAGATATAGGTAGACCTATTATGCCAAAAACGCTAAGTAGCTATAGGTATTATATAATATTTCTAGATAATTACTTATAATATCTTTCTATCAAGCTATTATTATCAAGGAAAGATATACATAAGGTAATTATAAGAAATATCCGCCTATTAGAGAGATAAGCGCCTAATAACAAAAAATTGGCTATAATTTAAACAGATAATAAATTTAAGTCAAAAGCCCTAGCAGAATATCTATTAGAAAAGGGGATTATAATTACTTATTCAGCCCCATATACACCTGAATAAAATGGGATAGCTAAGAGGGTAAATAGAATATTACTTAATAAGGTTAGAGCTTTATTATTTAATGCTAATTTACCTATATACTTATAGGGTAAAGCTATAATAGCAGCTATTTATTTATATAATAGGATATTAAATAGCTTATTAAGCTTCAAAACCCTATATAAGATGAAATTAGGTAAAAAACCTAATATAAGTAATATAAAAATCTGGGGATTATTAGCTTATTAAAGGCTACCTAATCAGGTATTAAATAAGCTGGATCCAAGATCAAAACCCTATTATCTAATAGGATATAGATCAAATCAATATAAATTACTAGATTTTATATCTAATAAGACTATCTGGTCGAGAGATGTAAAAATACTAGAAGGCAGATTTAGAGAATTACCTCTTGATTCTCTAAGAAATCCTTATATATCTAAAGATATATCGGATATAGAATTAGCAGATTTACCAAATATATCTGATTAAGAAGATATAGAGGATGAAATAGCCCTAGTAACTAATAATAACTAAGAAAATTTAATAGATCCTAATAACTAGTAAAGCCTATATAATCAGTTATTAGAACAAGCCCTAATAACTGATATAGAACCAACAAGCTATTAAGAGATAATGACTTATCCTAACAAAGAGCATTACTTAGAAGCTTATAATCAGGAAATTAATCAGCTTATTAAAAATAATATATGGACCCTAGTACCTAAACCTAATCAAAAGGTTTTATAGGGTAGATGGGTATTTAATAAGAAGATTAAACCTGATAGTTCTATAAAATATAAGGCTTGCTGGGTAGTAAAAGGTTATATACAGGTATATAGTATAAATTATAAAGAAATATTTGCTAGTACTGCTAAGCCTAATACTATAAGAATTCTATTATATATAGCTATATATTATAACTGGTTTATAGAATAATGGGATATAAAACAAGCATTCCTAAATGCACCTATAGATACAGAAGTATATATAGAATAACCTTAAGGATTTATAGACTAAGAAAAACCTAATTAGGTTTGTAAGCTTAATAAAGCTTTATATGGTCTAAAATAATCTGCAAGACAGTGGCAGCTATTTTTAACTGATATATTAGTTAAAAAATTAAAATTCTGCCAATCTGTTATAGATACTGCTATATATTATAAAGAAGATATAATATTAGTAGTATATATAGATAATATATTAATTTTTATTAAAAATTATTATCTAATAAAAATACTATATCAAAGTTTAACCTTACAAGGATTAGAGATATCTAATCTAGGCGAGATTAAACACTTCCTAGGAATTCAAATAAAAAGACAAGCTAATAATATATGTATTAGTTAAGAAGATTATATATATAATATTATTAGCAAGTTTAAAAAATCCACAGTCAAACCTAGGAAAACACTACTACCTACTGGTACAAAACTAGTAGAAAATATAAGTAAGGTAAATATAAGAGATATAAAACAATTTTAGTAAGAAATAGGATCTCTTATATACCTTACTACATAGACCAGACCCGATCTAGTAATAAGTGTTTACTTATTAGTTAGATTTATATCTAATCCTAGTCAAAAATATTTCAAAGCTATAAATCATCTATGGGGGTATTTATTAAATACTAGTAAATACTGCCTATCCTATATAACAAATTAATCTAGTCTAATAAACCTAACTAGTTATATAGACTCAGATTGGGGGGGTGATCTTATAGCAAGAAAATCAATATCAGGCTATATATTTTTCTTTATATAAGAACCTTATAAAGAAAATCAAATAGCATAATTAGCACCTATAGCATGGTTTTTTAAACTTCAAAAAACCCCTGCTATAAGTAGCTGTGAAGCTGAATATATGGCCTATAAAGAAGCTATAAAAGAAAATCTATTTATTAATAGTTTTATAAAAGAACTTTATATCTTTGATAAGGCTATTAATAATAGTAAGATAATCTATATAGATAGTTAATCTGTAATAGCATTATCTAAAAATCCATTATATCATGCTAGAATAAAGTATATAGATATAATATATCACTTTATCAGGTATCATATAGTAGAGAATAATATAGACCTTCTATATATTCCTACTAACAAAATGATAGCTGATGGATTTACTAAAATACTTATAGGACCCAAATGGTAAGCATTTTTCAGAGGTCTTAACCTAAAATAAATATAAGATACCTGATCAAAATAAGCTATATATAAGTACCTAAATTATCCTACTTATAATAGCTTAAGGGGGTGTGTTAATCCAGAATGAGATTTATAATATATTTCTTAAATAACAGAATGAAAATATTAGTCATTCAGGTATTAGGTAATAACCGAGGTATTCAACTAACCGAGGTTGTATGAAAAGCGGGGTAATTGGTCTATATAAGCAACATGACCTACCTCAGTTTTGTAAAGTAAGTAAAACAAAATATATATCTTCAATATATAAGTTTTCTTCTATATAAATCTTACTAAGCATCCGCCCTCCAATACCAAAGCTTAACAGTTTCAGGTAAAGTATCCTAATTAGCCACATTTAAAACAATTTCCTGTATTTTTCTTAAAATTCTTAAGCTTTCTCAGGGCTTAATCACCATTCTAGAGCTTATCTATCTCTATAGGTTATAGTCTATAGTAATT
>NW_015622247.1:0-1754 GCF_000836295.1 Verruconis gallopava | reverse complement strand
AGGTATTCAACTAACCGAGGTTGTATGAAAAGCGGGGTAATTGGTCTATATAAGCAACATGACCTACCTCAGTTTTGTAAAGTAAGTAAAACAAAATATATATCTTCAATATATAAGTTTTCTTCTATATAAATCTTACTAAGCATCCGCCCTCCAATACCAAAGCTTAACAGTTTCAGGTAAAGTATCCTAATTAGCCACATTTAAAACAATTTCCTGTATTTTTCTTAAAATTCTTAAGCTTTCTCAGGGCTTAATCACCATTCTAGAGCTTATCTATCTCTATAGGTTATAGTCTATAGTAATTTATAGAATATCATAGTCTTTCATAATTAGGTTAGTATCTAGGTATCTTTCCCTATTTAGTAAGCTTATTTTTGAATAGGATAGAATTAACCCTAATTACTAATTTAATAAGTTTAGTAAGGGTAGATATCTCTTTTTCTCTAAACTATAATTAGGCCTTAACTTCTAACTTAAATCTTATAAAGAACTTAGTATAGAGTATATTATTGTTAAGCTATGCTCATTGGAGGGCGGATGCTTAGTAAGATTTATATAGAAGAAAACTTATATATTTAAGTTATATATTTTGTTTTACTTGTATTACAAAACTGAGGTAGGTCCTGTTGCTTATATAGACTAATTACCCCGTTTTTCATACAACCTTAGTTAGTTAAATACCTCGGTTATTACCTAATACCTGAATGACTAATGTTTTCATTCTATTATTTAAGAAATATATTATAGATCTCATTCTGGATTAATAATTATTATTCTATTTTAAAATTACTACCTATTTCTTAAATTTAACTATATAGGAACTTACATCTGATTTTTAGTATAGTTCTAATAACTTCTTTTTAGCTAGATAAACCTTATTAACTTACTAAAAGTACTAGTCTATTTCTCCTATAAATACTAAATAGCTCTAGAAAATCCTTTTAATATTATATAGAATATCTCCTTCTTTCAGGATATATTAATCAACTCGTCTTTAAATCTAGGTATATATATTTCCTCTTAAGTAGAAAATTATATATATAATTTTCTTCTCTTTAGATTTAAGCTTATCCTAGTTCTAATAGATATAAATTCTAAATTAAGACTTAAAAGCCTTATATTTAAATTATTTCCCTTTAAAAGGTTTAGATAGATTAACTTTAAATTAAATTATATTATTATTAAAGAGGTCTTCACTTCTAAAATCAGAATTTAAATTAGATAAATTAGAATTATTAGATAATTAAATATCTAGTAGAATTTCCAGATCTCTTAGTAATAGAGGTAGTAGAGATACTACTATTTTAAATATTAATAGCTTAATAGTACTTATATTTAAAATAATATTAACCTTTTTCTTTAATAAACCAGACTATTATTAACTTCCACTACTTCTCTTAAAAATAATAGATATAAAATATTATTTTTTATCCTATCTAATAATTCTGGTGATTTAACTTTTATTAGGAATACTTTCCTAATACTAACTAGTCTTACTAATATAAGCTATTTTAGAAGGGTTTAGCTTCCTAAAGTAAAAGAATAATATATAATTAGAGCTTATTATAAAAGGAATATTGTTAAGCTATGCTATTGGAGGGCGGAAGCTTAGTAAGATTTATATAGAAGAAAACTTATATATTGAAGATATATATTTTGTTTTACTTACTTTACAAAACTGAGGTAGGTCCTGTTGCTTATATAGACCAATTACCCCGCTTTTCATACAACCTCGGTTAGTTGAATACCTC
>NW_015622246.1:16139-26545 GCF_000836295.1 Verruconis gallopava | reverse complement strand
GTAAACTTGATTTTCTTAAAATCGGACCATTTAAAGTCAAAAGGATCATAGGACCAGTAAATTATGAACTGCAACTACCCAAGAGCATGAGGATACACCCTATCTTTCATGTTTCGTTATTAGAAAAAGCGGATCCGGAAACACCTCTTGACAAAGAAACCAAGCTAGAAGACCCTACCGAGCAAGAGTATGAAGTTGAGAAGATCTTGGATCACCGAGTCAGACGACGTCAACACTTTTACCTCATAAAGTGGAAGGACTACCCACCGGAAGAAAACACTTGGGAACCGTACAAAAACCTCAACTGTCCGCTTGAACTATCGCGATTCCATCGTGAGAATCCGACGCATCCGAAACCCCTCGGGTTTCGATGGTCTGGTTAAAGACGGCGAGATTATCTGCAAGCTCGCGAAGCTCACCATCAGAGTGACCACCATTTCTCACTCGTTCAGCCTCTTCTTCCTCTTCCAATTCATCCATCAAACAAATAGCCTTCGCTTTTGCACGACTTTCGGCTATCTTCAGAATTTTCCGACTTCGAGAAAGTTGAGCAAGAAGTTTTTGTTGTTTGGCGTTTAGTTGTTGTTGCTTTGCATAAACTTCCGATAATTCCTCGAGACTCTCTTCTATGGCTGATTTGGCTTCTTCCCTGGTCTTATCCAGAATTTCCCAGGACACGTCGACGCATTTTATTCCCTTGCGAGCACAGTTTGCGCATTTGACACTTTTTGAAGAGGACATGGCGACACAGGTCAGTCCACGGATCAAGCAATGTTCACAACTGAGAATTGCGATGCTTCCCGACTCTTCAATTTCGGAAGCAAGACGTTTGCGGCGAAGGGAAGAGACCGAAGACATTTTTGTCTCTCAATCAGCGGCCACTAAACTCCTTAAGTATTAGAAGCTTGGGACAAGCTTACTAAGGAGGGGAATGGTGTTACAAAGTAACACGTGATCAGTCACATGAGTAATCATTTTGATCATTTTTGGGAAAATGATCAAAATGAGCGCATTAGCCAATGGTTGAGGGTTAGGATACTGTTGATTGGTCAGAGTGATCATTCTAATCATTTTGCCAAGAATGATCAGAATGAGCAAGGCAATAAGGATATCAGGAAAACGGTCTATATAAACGTCCTGTCTCTACAGATATTTCAGTCTCCGTAATTCAACTGTCTAGCGTAGCTAGTAGTTAGTTTGAATATATTCTCATACTTCTGAAGCTCATACCATTCTAAGTCACAAACGTAACTATCTTATTATATTCCTTCCTTAATAAGCTCTGGTTATACATTGTTCCCTTGCTCTAGGAAGCTAATCCCTTCCGAAGTGGCTTACATTGGTGAAGCCAGCCGGTATTGGGAAAGTATTCCTAACAAATAATTATATAATATTCATATAATTCTATAAAGAGCTTAGAAATAGGCCTTAAATAAAAGATTAAGATATTTATAACTATAGTTATAATATATATATATATATATATACTATAGATTAATTAAGCTAGTTAAGTCTAGAAAGACTAACTACTATCTTAATCTTAGAGAAGGCTATATTAGGTAAAAAATAGATATCACAAAATTTCCAAAATTAATAGGCTCTTCTAATTATAACTTATAGTCTATTAGAATAGAAGTACTATTAATTAAAAGAGATTATATAGATATTACAAATAATACTATTACCATTGAAGCAGCTAGTAATAATAAAAGCCTATATAGAGAATTACTAGTTAAGACTAATAAGGTAAGTACCTTTAATTAAGCTTATATTAGGAGATAAGCTATTATTATAATTAAGGTATATTAATAATACTAATATATTATGGAATAACCTTAAAAAATTATATAGTTAATAAGGATTTAGTGCTGAATTTATTAGCTATAAGAAGCTAATAAATACTATACTTAAATCTAGTAAAAGTAATATAGAGGTTTATATCTATAATATAAAAAGGCTCTTAAATACCTTAGCTTTATCTGATTTAGTATTACTATCTAAGTTTATAGTAGTATTTATATAAAATAATCTAAGTTCAGATTATAATTATATAGTAGCTATAATTACATAAACTATAAGGTTATCTAAGAAAGGAATAGATCTAGATTAGGTATTTAATTAGCTACTGGATAATGTTAATCCAGAATGAGATATATGATATATTTCTTAAATAACAGAATGAAAATATTAGTCATTTAGGTATTAGGTAATAACCGAGGTATTCAACTAACTGAGGTTATATGAAAAGCGGGGTAATTAGTCTATATAAGCAACAGGACCTACCTCAGTTTTGTAATGTAAGAAAAACAAAATATATATCTTAAATATATAAGTTTTCTTCTATATAAATCTTAACAAGCATCCGCCCTCCAATAGCTTAACATTATTCCCCTAGATAATTATCTTATCTATAGATATAATAAATTAGAATATATCTTTTCTATTATAAATATAAATAGTAGCTCCTAAATTTAGTACCTATTCAATATTAGATTTAATTTTTAATACCTAATTAGTAATAAGGATTAACTCTTCCTTATTATCTAATTCAGAGGTATTATTTATTATCTTAAGCTTTAATTTAGGGTGCTTTATCCAGTATCTTTCTTCTATATTGTTAAGCTATTGGAGGGCGGATGCTTATGTTACAGCGTACTTGCCAGTACGGCTGAAGTAACATGGGTCATGACTAGACAATGCCAAGCGGCAGTCTCAGTCTTGGCATATGAGACTTTCTGCACCAGTCTCAGTCTTAGCAGATGAGACTGTATATATAAGTCTTATCGGGAGCGATTGAGACTGGGTCATGAGGGACAGAAATAAGGTCTATATAAGGAGGATTAGGCTCAGGTTTACGCTTATTGTAATTCAACTGTCTAGTATAGCTAGTAGTTAATTTGAATATATTCTTATACTTCTGAAGCTTATACTATTCTAAGTTATAAATATAACCATCTTATTATATTCCTTCCTTAATAAGCTCTGGTTATATATTGTTCCCTTGCTCTAGGAAGCTAACCCCTTCTGAAGTGGCTTACATTGGTGAAGCTAGTTGGTATAGGGAAAGTATTCCTAACAAAAGTTGAATTACTGAATTATTAGATAGGGCAAGGAATAATATCTTATATCTACTATCTCTAAGAGAAGTAGCGGAAGTCAACAACAGTCTGGTCTGCCAAAAAAGAAGGTTAAGGTTACTTTAAGTACTAGTGCTGCTGGGTTATCAACATATTAAACAACAGTACCTCTACCACCTCCGCCACTATCTAAAGACCCGGAAGTCCTACCAGACGCTCAATTGTTTGACGACTCTGATTCATCTGACTCAAACTCTGATTCTAGAAGTGAGAATCTCTTTAACGATGATATGGCTTAACCAAAAGTTAATCCACCGGAATCTTTCAAAGGAGAGTGATCTAAATATGAAGCTTTCAGATCTCAGCTTAGGATCTATATCTATTGGAATCAGGATAAGCTCAACTCTAAAGAAAAGAAAGTAATATATACTATTTCCTATTTAAGAGGAAATACATATATGTGGATTTAAAGACGAGTCGATCAGTATATTTTAAAGAAGGGAGATATTCTGCATGATATTAAAAGGATCTTCTAGAGTTATTTAGTATTTATGGGAGAAATAGATTAGTATTTTTAGTGAGTTGATGAGGCTCATCTGGCTGAAAAAAGGTTATTAGAACTACGCTAAAAATCAGATGCAAGTTCTTATGTGGTTGAATTTGAGAAGTAGGTAGTAATTTTAAAATAGAATGATGATATACTTCGAACTAAGTTCTTCGCAGGACTTAAACCAGAAGTTAAAGCTCAGTTATAGCTTAGGGAGAAAGAGATATTTACCCTTACTAAACTTATTGAATCAGTAATTAGGGTCAATTCCATCCTATTTAAAAATAAGCTTGATAAGCAGGGAAAGACGCCCAGATACTAACCTAATTATAGGAGACCACGACGCTCTACTGATTACTATGGACTATAGCCTATGGAGATAGATAAGCTCTAGAGAGGTGACCAAGCCCTAAGAAAGCCCAAAAACTTTAAGAAAAACACGGGAAATTGTTTTAAGTGTGGCTAACTAGGACATTTTGCTCAAAACTGTTTGAAACCTAAGAAGTAGTTAATCAAGACCTTAGGAACAGGCATGCAAGCACGGAAGATTACAATACTCAGGAAAGGCTCTTATAATGCTTACCGATGGGGACCAAATCAGAATACAGGACTGTGGGATGAGATAATGATTCAGTGAATCTTGGAACGATATCCTGATGTTCAGACGAATATGGCTTATAAATTCTATTGGGCATTACTAATTAATTATTATAAGGTCCAGAATTGCGGATTTTGGGAGCACAGCGAAAATAAGGACCTAGGAGAACTATCATGGGAATATCCTTATGGACCACTAAAGGTTTTATTTATGTAAGTACGGCGAATACTCCAGATCGAGGGTATTAAGGGTAACGATTGTTATATATACTATAAGCATCTTCCAGTCAATCTTTGTATGGTATGGGGTTGTCAATATCCAAGGTACCATGTACTAGTGATGTAATAGGGAACTATTGATGAAAACCACCTATCAATTAATACTGGACCAGCACTGTAGGGAATCCAAAGTATGATTGGAAATCTGGACCCTGAGGAGAATGAGATAATAGAGAATATCTATAAATATATCATGAAACTCATCTATATGACGGATGATTTAACAAGAAGGGCTATTATATGGGTTTTGCCTAAGGACCTGTACTGAATTGGATTTCAGATAAACGCAGATCCAGATTCTGAAGATCCACAGAAGTTATATCGACTGAACCTGTAAGTAATAAAAGTAATATCCAACCTGGATGGAAGTTCTAAGGAATGGGAGTCAGGTGAAGAAATGCTTGACGATGGTGAAAGCGAGCACCCTTACTTCTTAGGAAATGAGGAGGTTGACTATTAAAGAGTATAATAGTTAACTTTTAGAAGGAACCTTGAAGCCTCAGCAAGTTAGGGGAAGGCAAGCTAATGGTAGAAGTTGAGATTATAGGTAACCCTACTATGGCTATAATTGACTCAGGAGCTATGGCAGACTTCTTAAGCAGTCGGTATGTGAAGGAGTGGGATTTACCCTTATATAAGAAAAAGGACCCATATCTACTTATTACTGTTAATGGAACTCCAATTACTTTAGACCAAGGTATGGTTAAGTATAAGACAACCGTCGACATGATAATATTAGGCAAAAAGGTTAGAAGGATATTTGATGTTACTAATATTAGGGATTTAGATATCATCTTTAGATTATTATGGCTCCAGGATAAAAGACTACATATTGACTGGTTAACCTTAACTATGTCTCTGGTTAAGGATTGATATCCTGCCTAGGCCAGGAAGCGCACTGGAGGGCAGATGAAAAAGCTTATATAGCAGAGTATATAAGATGTAGAGGCGGTAGCTATTTATCAGCTTTAAGGGGAGCAGAAGATAGCGTTCCAAATTCCTTCGGAGTATAGGGAATTTACAGAACTTTTTAAGAAGGAGGCTTTAGAAGAAGCCTTATTACCGCACCAGCCGTTCGATCACGAAATAGTGCTAAAAAAGGGATCCTAACTAAAAAGGTTTGGTATATACCTACTCAGGGCAGACCAAAGAGAAGCACTAGATAAGTACTTGGATGAGAACCTGAGATGAGGTTTTATCGAAGAGTCCAAGTCTCCTATAAGATATCCGGTATTCTATATATCTAAACCTGATGGCGGACTATGACTTTATATGGATTATAGATACCTAAACAGTATCACGGTGAAGAATGGCATGACACTACTATTAATCCAGGAGTTATAAGACTGACTCTAAGGAGCTCGATAGTTCATAAAGTTTGATATACCGGAAGTATTCCATTGAATTTAGATTAAACAGGGTGATAAGTACAAGACAGCATTTAGCACTCATTAAGGGCATTATCAGTATAGAGTGATGCTATTTAGGCTTATAAATACTCCAGCTACCATGCAAGCATACATGAACCATATGTTATGGGAACACTTGGACAAGTATATTGAAGTCTATATGGATGATATTTTAATATACTCCCGGACGCTTAAAGAACATGTCGAACACGTCCAAAAGGTCTTGAAAGCGCTAAAGAAACATAATTTACGGCTTAAACCATCTAAATGCGAGTTCCATAAACAAAGAATCGAGTTTATTAGACTAATTATATCAGAAAAGGGATTAGAAGTAAATCCAGAAAAGGTCAAAAGAGTTAAGGAATAGCCTGAACCGTGAATAGTTAAATAAGTTTAAGTATTTCTAGGATTTATAAACTATTATCAATAATTTATCCCTGGATATTCAAGAATTGCAGTATTACTTACTGAACTTACTAAGAAAAGGGAAAACGCTGGCATCACTTCCTAGGAGTTTCAGTGGACTAAAGACGCTTAAAAGGCCTTTAATGAGCTTAAGAAAATAGTTATAATTATACCAGTACTATAATTGTTTGATAAGAAAAAGCTGATAAGAGTTGAGATAGATGCTTCCAAATATACTCTCGGAGCGGTCCTAAGTTAATAGAATAAAGATAGGTTATAGCGACTAGTAGCCTATCACTTAAGAAAGTTTATAGATATGGAAACTAGGTATTCCATATCAGATCAAGAACTGCTAGTAATTGTTGACGCATTTAAATACTGGCGACATTACTTAGAAGGCAGAAAAGATATATTCTTAGTCTTGTTAGATTACCAGAACCTTCAAAACTTCACCACTACCAAAGTGTTGAATGGATGATAATTAAGATAGTCATATAAATTATTGTTATTCAACTTCGAGATTAAATATCGGAGTGGGAAACTTAATGCTAATACAGATATATTAAGTAGAAGAACTGATTATGATAAAGGAATAGAGGTCAAACATACTCTCTTATGATAAGAAAGAGATTCGATGATACACCAAGTGGCGTCTCTGATTAAAATCAATATATCTGAGATTTAGAGAATTCGAACCGAATAATCAAAAAGGGATTTTATTAAATAATATATGGACTATAATAATAAATTACAAGTCTATATGCATGAGGGAAAAATTATACTACCCCCGAATTTCGAAAAGGAATGGATATTTAAATATTATGAGCCACTACTGTAAGGACATGTGAAAGCAGAAGAAGTTCTAGAAAGATTATAACGAAACTATTACTTTCCTAGGATGCAATAAAAGGTCTTTACTTGGATTAGGACTTGCCATTTATGTAAGAAAGCTAAGTATGAACGACATAAACCTTATGGATTGCTCCAACCAAACAAAGCACCAGAGAAATCCTGGTAAGAAGTATTAATAGACTTCATAGGACCTTTGCCACCTTCTAAGGATGAGAATAATGTGGAATATGAAAACATTATGGTTGCTATTGACTGATTGATAAAATATGTGATATTTATCCTGATTCCTTAGTAATTTACTGCTTCTTACTTAGTAAAGGTTTTCTTGAAAGAAGTGGGGAGATTTGGTATATCAGAAAAGATTATCTCTGACTAAGATAAAGTATTTACATCTTATTTCTGGAGAGAATTATATTAAATGCTATAGATAATTCAGGGAATGTTAACAGTATATCACCTATAGAGCGATGGCCAGATGGAATGAGTAAACCAAATACTGGAATAATATCTATAAATATATGTTAATGATGAACAAAATAATTGGGTACAGCTTTTACTATAGGCAGCGCTAGCATATAATATAACTAAGCAAAGTACCATAGGAATGTCACCGTATTACGCGAACTTTGGAAAGGAATCAAGATTAATGGTTGATATGTTGGTATACCTGCCAACGGAAGTAATGCTGTTTGCGGAAGACCTGTAATTACTTTATACTTAACTATGATCTGATATTATATTCTTAAATTAATAAATAACCCTTTAGGCTAATCGAAAAAGGTCTGAGGGACCAGACCTTAAGGAGGGGGATAAAGTTTACCTTTGGTAACGAAATATTCGCACTAAACACCAAAACAGTAAACTTGACTTTTTGAAGATCGGACTATTTAAGATTAAAAGAATTATAGGACTAGTAAATTATGAACTGCAGCTACCGGAAAATATAAGGATATACTCTATATTCCATGTCTTGCTATTGGAAAAAGCGGACCTGGGGGCCCCACTTGACAAAGAAATGAATCTTGAGGACCTAACCAGTCTAGAGTATGAAGTGGAAAGAATTCTAGACCACAGAACCTGAGGATATTAGTATCTCTATCTTATTAAGTAGAAAGGTTATCCTTTAGAAGAAAATACTTGGGAACCTTACAAGAACTTGGATTGTCCGCTTGAACTACAGCGTTTCCATAAGGAACACCCGAACCATACTCCGCCGCTAGGATAGAAGACAGGTTTAAAATAGGATCCTTAGGAGATAAGTTACCTAGTCTTTATTATTTCAGGCTGCGATCAAAAGATTCGGGATCTCAGGCACTCTAGACAGGAGGATTGCTTGAAAGAATGTTGTTCTGAGTAACCAGATCTCTTGATAATTTCTCTAACTCAGTATTAGAGAGACTACTGTCTTTAATGTGCTATATTTCTTCTTCTTCTTCCAGCTTATTTAGGAGATATACCGCTTTTGCTTTTGCACGCTCTTCAGCCAGTTTTAGGATCTTTCGATTTTTCCTCAGGCGCGCAGTAATCTTTTCCAACTCCAGCAAGTCGGCATCTATCTGCGACCTCACCTCTTCTCTAGTTTTATCTAGAGAGGCCCAGGACGAGTTGATATAAGCAATTCCCTTTAAAGTATAGGAGGCGCATTTTACTGATTTTGTACCAGATATGAAGACATAATGGATACCATGTTTAAAATAATTTTGACACGCCATGATCGCTATATCTCTATAGAGCTCAATCTTATTATGTGCTTGCTTTGCTTTATGGTGAAAGTATATTACTTATAAGACCCTACTGAAATCTTTTGAAGATGAAATGGAATGAGATATTTTTAGATTTAAATGGAGGGTGAAATAATACTTAAATGAATGAATATTTAGGATAAGCTTATTAAGGAGGGGAATGATGTTACAGCGTACTTGCCAGTACGGCTGAAGTAATATGGGTCATGACTAGATAATACTAAGTGGCAGTCTCAGTCTTGGTATATGAGACTTTCTGCACCAGTCTTAGTCTTAGCAGATAAGACTGTATGTATGAGTCTCATCGGGAGCGATTGAGACTGGGTCATAAGGGACAGAAATAAGGTCTATATAAGGAGGACTAGGTTCAGGTTTACGCTCACTATAATTCAACTATCTAGCATAGCTAGTAGTTAGTTTGAATATATTCTTATACTTCTGAAGCTCATACTATTCTAAGTTATAAATATAACCATCTTATTATATTCCTTCCTTAATAAGCTCTGGTTATACATTATTCCCTTGCTCTAGGAAGCTAACCCCTTCCGAAGTGGCTTATATTGGTGAAGCTAGTCGGTATAGGGAAAGTATTCCTAACAGCTTATTAAGATTTATATAGAAGAAAACTTATATATTTAAGATATATATTTTGTTTCACTTATATTACAAAACTGAGGTAGGTCCTGTTGCTTATATAGACCAATTACCCCGCTTTTCATATAACCTCAGTTAGTTAAATACCTCAGTTATTACCTAATACCTGAATGACTAATATTTTTATTCTATTATTTAAGAAATATATTATATATCTTATTCTGGATTAACACACCCCCTTAAACTATTATAAGTAGGACAATTTAGGTACTTATATATAGCTTATTTTGATCAGGCATTTTATATTTATTTTAGGTTAAGACCTCTAAAAAATACTTACTATTTAGGTCCTATAAGTATTTTAGTAAATCTATCAGCTATTATTTTATTAGTAGGAATATATAGAAGGTCTATATTATTCTCTACTATATAATATCTGATAAAGTAATATATTATATCTATATACTTTATTCTAGTATAATATAATAGATTTTTAGATAATACTATTACAGATTAACTATCTATATAGATTATCTTACTATTATTAATAGCCTTATTAAAGATATAAAGTTCTTTTATAAAACTATTAATAAATAGATTTTCTTTTATAGCTTCTTTATAGGCTATATATTCAGCTTCACAGCTATTTATAGTAGGGGTTTTTTAAAGTTTGGAAATGTTAATCCAGAATGAGATTTATAATACATTTCTTAAATAACAGAATGAAAAAATTAGTCATTCAGGTATTAGGTAATAACCGAGGTATTCAACTAACTGAGGTTGTATGAAAAGCGGGGTAATTAGTCTATATAAGCAACATGACCTACCTTAGTTTTGTAAAGTAAGTAAAACAAAATATATATCTTAAATATATAAGTTTTCTTCTATATAAATCTTAATAAGC
>NW_015622246.1:9940-10917 GCF_000836295.1 Verruconis gallopava | reverse complement strand
ATATATATATATATATATATATTATAGACTAACTAAGCTAGTTAAGTCTATAGAGACTAACTACTATCTTAATCTTAAAGAAGGCTATATCAAAAATGGATATCACGAAATTTCCAAAATTAATAGGCTCTTCTAATTATGACTTATAGTCTATTAGAATGGAAGTACTATTAGTTGAAAGAGACTATGCGGATATTAAAAATAATACTGTTACCCTTGAAGCAGCTGGTAATAATGAAAGCCTATATAGAGAATTACTAGTTAAGACTAATAAGGTAAGTGCCTTAATTAAGCTTATACTAGGAGATGGGCCATTATTATAATTAAGGTATATTAGTGACACTAATATATTATGGAATAACCTTAAAAAACTATATAGTTAACAAGGTTTTAGTGCTGAATTTATTAGCTGTAAAGAACTAATAAATACTATACTTAAATCTAGTAAAAATAATATGGAGGTTTATATCCATAATATAAAAAGGCTCCTAAATACCTTAGCTTCATCTGATCTAGTATTACCACCTAAGTTTATAGTAGCACTTGTATTAAATAATCTAAGTTTAGATTATGATTATATAGTGGCTATAATTACATAAACTATAAGGTTATCTGAAAAAGAAATAGATCTAGATCAGATATTTAGTTAGCTGCTGGATGAAAGCAAGAGATTAGGTAAAAAAGCTGATACTAAAGATATAGTAGATGTAGAAATGACTCTACTTATTAAAAGTAATAAGCCTAAGAAACCTAAATACATATCTTGTAATAAAAAAGGGCATATAGAAGAAAAATACTGGATAAAGTACCCTAAATTAAAACTTAAGACAATAAATAATACCTCTGAATTAGATAATAAGGAAGAATCAATCCTTATTACTAATCAGGTATTAAAAACTAAATCTAGTATTGAATAGGTACTAGATTCAGGAGCTACTATTTATATTTATAATAGAAAAGATGTATTCCAATCTATT
>NW_015622246.1:4123-5548 GCF_000836295.1 Verruconis gallopava | reverse complement strand
AAAAATTGGCTATAATTCAAACAGATAATGAATTTAAGTCAAAAGCCCTAGCAGAATATCTATTAGAAAAGGGGATTATAATTGCTTATTCAGCCCTATATACACCTGAACAAAATGGGATAGCTGAGAGGGTAAATAGAACATTACTTAATAAGGTTAGAGCCTTATTATTTAATACTAATTTACCTGCATACTTATAGGGTGAAGCTATAATAGCAGCTATCTATTTATATAATAGGATACCAAACAGCTCATTAAGCTTCAAAACCCTATATAAAATGAAATTAGGTAAAAAACCTAATATAAGTAATATAAAAATCTGGGGATCATTAGCTTATCAAAGGCTACTTAACCAGGTATTAAATAAGCTGGATCCAAGATCAAAACCCTATTATCTAATAGGATATGGATCAAATTAATATAAATTACTAGATTTTATATCTAATAAGACTATCTGGTTGAGAGATGTAAAAATACTAGAAGGCAGATTTAAAGAATTACCTCTTGATTCTCTAAAAAATCCTTATATATCTGAAGATATATCAGATATAGAATCAGCAGATTTACCAAATATATCTGATCAAGAAGATATAGAGGATGAAATAGCCCTAGTAACTAGTAATAACTAAGAAAACTTAATAGATCCTAATAACTGGCAAAGCCTATATAATCAGTTATTAGAACAAGCCCTAATAACTGATATAGAACCAACAAGCTATCAAAAGATAATGACTTATCCTGATAAAGAGTATTACTTAGAAGCTTATAATCAGGAAATTAATCAGCTTATTAAAAATAATACATGGACTCTAGTACCTAAACCTAATTAAAAGGTTTTATAGGGTAGATGGGTATTTAATAAGAAGATTAAACCTGATAGTTCTATAAAATATAAGGCTTACTGGGTAGTAAAAGGTTATATACAGGTATATAATATAAATTATAAAGAAATATTTGCTAGTACTGCTAAGCCTAATACTATAAGGATTCTATTATATATAGCTATATATTATAACTGGTCTATAGAACAATGGGATATAAAACAAGCATTCCTAAATACACCTATAGATATAGAAGTATATGTAGAACAACCTCAAGGATTTATAGACCAAGAAAAACCTAATTAGGTTTATAAGCTTAATAAAGCTTTATATGGTCTAAAACAATCTGCAAGACAGTGGCAGCTATTTTTAACTGATATATTAGTTAAAAAATTAAAATTCTGCCAATCTATTATAGATACTGCTATATATTATAAAGAAGATATAATATTAGCAGTATATATAGATGATATATTAGTTTTTACTAAAAATTATTATCTAACAAAAATACTATATCAAAGTTTAACCTCACAAGGATTAGAGATATCTAATCTAGGCGAGATTAAACACTTCCTAGGAATTCAAATAAAAAGACTGTTAATCC
>NW_015622246.1:0-2683 GCF_000836295.1 Verruconis gallopava | reverse complement strand
TTAGAAGACTCTATTACCTATTTTGGATATATAAAAGGTCACACGTGACTAAGAAGATTAGTACACGTGACTCTCACGTGACCTTATAGATATCCAATCACGTGATAGCATAGCTTAACGTGATCCACCATCGAGTGGCCACCCCCATCGAGTGGCCAGGGTCCCTACATGGACTGACACATTTGTCGTTGCATACACGCGAATATTGGATAGAATTAATTATCTAGCAATATTTCTTACAGTCTGTGGCTAGATAATCGCCTCCTTTACAAATATAGCAAGATATTCCATATGGTGCGCGACTGATGAGCCCATTTGATTAGGAAATCACATGATCCACCACCGCCTCGGCCACCTGCTCTACAGGCCTATTTTCAGGCCTATCCACCACCTGATCCTGAGAGGCTGTTTTTTGAGGCTGTTGAGCCTTCTAGGATGCTTGAAATCTTGCAGAAGCCTCAGCAATGGTAAGGGCATCATTTGTATATAAATATCACTTCTTTTGCTATGCCTTGTGTTTTTAACGTTCATTTATGGCTCGTAATCTCTCATTTTCTCCAGTAAGTAGTACTGTACTTGACATAGCTATCTCACAGCCCTTGATAAGGCTATCTAAGGCTAAATTAGATGGTAAAGGTGGTGTACGTGATCGCGATCGCCTGGAAATGTATCTTTTAAGTACAGCAAAGTGTTGCTCCAGTTAAGCAAGATTATGTGGTATTTGCAGTGACTGTTGCTGTATAGCTGCAATCGGCAGCTCAGGAGGTATGATAGGTCTCCGGATGTTTACCAGTACCTCATTTAGATTATATAGAATAAGGCTAGTAGCTTTAAAGCCACTGTAGATATTTAAGGCTATAAAGGCCTTTTGCTGTGCCTGTATAAAAGCCTTCAAGAATTCTGTTTTATCTATGTGGTTAATGCCTAGTTTGATGAGGTCCATAACCTCTATTGAGTATATATGTTTAAGAGGTCCAAAAATCGCGATATCGAGAGGTTGGAGGAGGTATGAGGAGTGAGCAGGCATGTAAAGAGTGATAATATTATGGTCTTTGCAGTACTGATCAAATTCTGGTGTTAAGTGACTGCTGTGGCTATCAAGAATAAGCAGCCTATGTGTTCCAACAGTTTTTAAGGCTGTATGCTTGTCAAAGATAGTTATAAGCCATTTGAGGCCATGTATATCGGTTGTCCACCCCTTATCACTAGTGTTAATAATCTAATCAGGTGGAAGGTCGGTGTCTTCATACCAAAGTGATTGCTGACACTTTCCTTTTATAATAATCATCAGAGGTAGTGCCCAGCCTGTTAAATTGATCGCTTCAATTACTGTAACCCACTCACAATTGCCTGGTTATTGGTATTAAGGTTTTATAGTCCGATCAGTAGCAGTCACCACCCTAGTGGAGCAGCTAGCCACCCCGAGTGCAAAGCCAGTCTTATTAAAATTATAGATGTCTGCTGCAACGATGCCGTATTTTTTAATAATATTATTAACTAGGTTAAACCAGCCTTAAAGGAGCACTGGATCCTTATATTTAAGTTATTATGTATTAATATTATGTGAGTAATAAGCCTTCAAAGTAGGTCGTTGGTTGATGAAGCGGTTTGATCAGTTCTTCCCAATTTGGAAATCCTTAGATCCATAACGACTTTGAAGCAATAATTAAGCTGCATGTTGTATAGAATTAATAGATAATGGATAACCTTACTTATCTATTTCTATAATCCATGATTCAAGAGCCTCTTCCTCTGCTGAAGTGAAGTTATGCCTATTTACGCAGGAATCAACGCGTCCAATTCCCCCCTGCAAATAGTGCCTTAAGGTTATTCTAGGTATATTATACAGCTGCGCAGCACACTATACACTTAAAATATTATTGCTTTTAAGAGCTTCAATAGCAAGGATAATACGACCCTTATTTTGAAGCTTTTCATCAAGTAATCGAGGAGGCATGGTTGGTTTTTGGTAGGGGATGCTAGGATGTAAGGTGGACCCCTGGCCACTCGATGGGGGTGGCCACTCGATGGTGGATCACGTTATATGCTCACGTGACAATCACATGACATTCACGTGATTCCATAAAGAGCTTGGAAATAGGCCTTGAACAAAAGATTGAGATACTCGTGGCTATAGTTATAGTATATATATATATATATTATAGACTAACTAAGCTAGTTAAGTCTATAGAGACTAACTACTATCTTAATCTTAAAGAAGGCTATATCAAAAAATGGATATTACGAAATTTCCAAAATTAATAGGCTCTTCTAATTATGACTTATGGTCTATTAGAATGGAAGCACTATTAGTTGAAAGAGACTATGCGGATGTCAAAAATAATGCTGTTACCCTTGAAGCAGCTGGTAATAATGAAAGCCTATATAGAGAATTACTAGTTAAGACTAATAAGGCAAGTGCCTTAATTAAGCTTACACTAGGAGATGGGCCATTATTACAATCAAGGTATATTAGTGACGCTAATATATTATGGAATAACCTTAAAAAACTATATGGTCAACAAGGTTTTAGTGCTGAATTTATTAGCTGTAAGGAGCTAATAAATACTACACTTAAATCTAGTAAAAATAATATGGAGGTTTATATCCATAATATAAAAAGGCTCCTAAATACCTTAGCTTCATCTGATCTAGTATTACCACCTAAGTTTGTAGTAGCACT
>NW_015622245.1:0-26958 GCF_000836295.1 Verruconis gallopava | reverse complement strand
ATACCGCTTAGAGCTACAGATGAAATGATCAATAGCATAATCAACAGTGAAGTAATTTTGTATTTAAGACCGATTTTGCAAATAAAGATAGCAATATAGCATTAACTATCAATGATTCATTTATTAATCCATAAGGTGGTGTGTTATCGTAGTTCGAGTGTTGACTTTCTCGCCACGGCGTGATTCTCGCTGCGCACGGACAGACGTTAGAGAAATAGCTCAAGGACCACGTTGTACTGTCTATGAATTTATATATCGACAAATAAATAATTGAAGCTTCCTAAACCTTGCGAGCGTTCCGTCTCAGGGTGCGTTCCGTGACGCAGGGACGGACGTTAATAGTCATGTTTAATAAATCAGGTGAAAATGAGCTATCTATAGACCAGACCAGGGAGCGGCGACGTAGATGTAATATTTAAGTCCAGTAGTATGGTGGTACTGCAGGGCAGTCAAACTATATTATGCAATTGGAGAAGAGGCAGTATAGACAAAAATGCGACTGTATAAATACTTGCATGACAAAGTACCTCGGAGAGTGGCCCGTCGCGCCAGGTGGCCCGCTGCACCGGGATGGATGTTATTACTAAAATTGCAAAGACCGAAATCTCTCAGCGGAGATTTGTTCGTGTGCGGTCCGGAAACTAGTGATTGCTTCTTCGATATCCTTGATGCATGTGGTATATGCATCCCGCATCAGCCGACTTGCTTCCCAAAGCTGATGGAGGTATGTTATCTCCAATCTAAGTTGACTAATCTTCCACAGTTGTTCTTCAATTCGTCGAGGGTCAGTAAGCGGGGGTATATACTTTGTTGTGTGAATATTTTTCGCCTCGAGCGCCACAGAAGAACCACAGTATTTTACCAACTCCCCGTCAAAAGGTGTAATCTCTGGCGGTAATGACGATTCCTTGATACTCATGGTTCCTAGTTGATCTCAATCATATAGTATCGTACCTTCTCCATTTTGTACCTAGGCTAGTATGATGACTCTATGTTTAGTGACTTCCATTTATATCGATCTTGCTCACTCTAGTGCTATTTTTCCATTCTATATCGTCTGTGCAACGTGAACGCACCGAAAATATCCTGAATCAAGTTTGATCCAACGATGGCCCTTTGAATACTGATACTAACGCATTTGGGTTAGAGTCCTTCGACTCTAATTAAACTAGAGTTCGTCCTCTAAAAATAACTCATAGGTTTGGTTTTCAAATCTAGACATATCGCACTGGAAGTAAAAATAATCCAACATTATGGATTGTCGCCAGCGGTCAATGTGTTATGGTTATAACACTACCTCCCTAGGTGTGATAAGAAGACCGCAATCCGTCATAAATTACCAGCCAAGTATGGTCTCTCTTATTAATGGTAAATACGTGATCGCACAGATAGAGGCTTTGACCCCGATAAAGTCAACTTTAATAATTAACAGCTTGTAAAAAAGGTGACAATATCTTAAAGCAGAGGATGTAGAGTAGGATCATGAGAAGTAACTTAACAGAATGGTACCAGCCATATGTCACGGGGTGACCCCATGACAGTAGCGATAAATGACAGAAGAGCGTACTATATTTTATAAATTTTATTGCTAGATAGTCGCTTTATACCTCAGAGTTGCAGGGGTGTGCTATAATAGCGGAAACGAATGGCGCCATCAAAATGATCTTAAGGCACGCCATCATGCGGTCAATCTTGTCATAATTTAATTGACATATCCCGCGAAGACGAGCACAAAGGTGGTTCGGAGTTAAGTTCGGCTCGTTGCATGAGGTGGCTCGTTGTACATGGATGGACATTATATTAGATAGGGACACCATGTTCTAATACTGTAGTTACTATTCTCTGTGGCCTTAGGTGGTGTCTTAGGCGAAGTGCTGCTTCAAATAGGGTAGTGATAATAGGCGATATATATTTCCATGTTTTCTTCCACACAATATATGGTAGCCCGTCATCTCCTGGGGCAGACAAATCCTTTGTTGTGACCAATGCGGCATGGATCTCGCCCTCGGTGATTGGTTCTCAGGGCAGTTCAACCTCCGCTATGTCTTCATTATTAAGGGACGGTGTTGGTGTAGGTGTAGGTAGGAAGAATGATTCTATGAAGAGCTTGGCATATTTGGTACCTGGTTCAGTATATTTCACGGCCTTCCATAGAAGGTTCCTGTCTGCAGCTTGGTTGAGGAAGTCTTTCCAATATGTGGATTTAGCTCGTTTAATGGCCTTCGCCCATTCCTTCCTGCAACCTTACATTAATACAAACAGTTCTTAAGTGACGTGGTGCTCGCGGCTAGTCTGGCTATAGATGTTTGCCACTTTCGCCGTGCTTTATTGTACTGTCGTTGCTGCTCTTTCAGATCTGGGGTGGACCAACGCTTGGAATATGGGCATGGGTTGGCTACTGGGGTTTGCTTTTCGACCGCATCAGCTGTTATCCTTATAAAGTGTTCCATAGTTTTCATGGTATAACTGGCACTTTCTAAGTTGGCCTGATACATTACTTAAAGTTAGGTCAAGTATGGTTCTACTCCCTGGCCGAGTCACAGTCCAGCACGTTGGTTCGCCTTGTTGTAGTTAGTAGTATAGGCTATGTTCCTCTATTAAACTGAGGAGGCTGGCTACTTCTCCTACTCTATATAGCTGAATGTTGTCACCTCCCCATAGTGGATCTTGCCGATTGAAGTCTCCACCTATTATTAGCTTATAAGTATTGTAAGGAATTGGTGATAGGAGTGTGAGATAGATTGTAGGATTCAAGAATATCCGCTAGCTCTCGAACGTATATCCTCGAGCTGCCTTAAATACACAGGTGCGCAGGGGCCGCGTAGGCGTCTCATCTTCTTACTGTTGGGGTTTCAACCCGTTCACACCAGTCTTGAATATATGAGTAGTCATGCGATAGCTATGTGTGCTTTTACTCCCCGTGGCGCCCGCGCCACGCTGCTGTCACGCCGTTCGTGACAATTGCCTCCCCCTCTCTTAAAGTGACGTCCTCGTCACTTGAGTAGATAGTTTGTAGTTTTTCATCTTCAAGGTTGGCGCCTCTCGCGCTCCACCCTTCCGCCTCACCTTCGCGTCAGCGGTCTCATTAGTTCAGTTTGTCTTCAGCCTCAGGTCACCCTCCGAGATCTGAGATTTCAGTCCTCAAGTGACCTGAACTTTCAGGTCTATAAACATCACCTCGCTCGCGTACTTAAACCATCCTCCTTATATCCTTATCTTGGCTGATATCGCTGCCGCCACGCCATTAGATCACATAAAGTGTTCTGCTTAATTGATTTCTTCTTTGATCATGTCTTCAACGCCACCATCATCCGCTGCGCCTGCGTCTCCTCGCACTGGCGAGGTGACGTTTGATCTCTCACACGAATCCGCGTCCCCTCGCGCTGGCAAGGTTTCGGCCACTAAGGCCACTATCTCCGCCGAGTCCGCCTCAGCTCACTCCGGCAAGGCTTCGACTCCTCGCTCCAGCCGCGTCGCTCATTATCGCCGCCCTTCTGTGTCGTTGGCTTGTGTTTATTGCACTCGTTGCGCTCAATATCTCCTTAATAGTAATGCTGTTCCTTATAACAAGATAGCAATATATAAGTGCCGCCGCTATCAGCTGGGCCAGAAGCATTGCCTACCTGTAAGTCATATTTTTTCTTCAAGCGATTGCTGCTGATGAGGGTAGATTCCCTCAACTTGTGTGCCTCGGATCAATTCCTTGCTCAAGGACGTAGCAAAGGCATCTCCTAATGACACTACAGCCCAGGAGGCGCTTCGTGCGCGGCTCACCAGCCTGGTTGCCGATATTCAACAAACGAACCGTGTCTCCAAGCATGCCTCCGGCATAAGCACTCCTGTCAGCCGCGCCTCCAAGGCGTCGGTGCTCCTCCTGCAAGAGATACAGGCTTTACATGCAACCTGCAGTCGCTTCTTTGATCGATTTCTCAGATTATATTGCAAGGCTGTAAGTTCTATCCTTATTGTGATCAGCTCAAGGTCGCTAACCCGACGCAGCACCAGCTTGACCCTATCAAGAATTCATCTGATAGCGAAGGGGCCATAGAAGGCGTTGTGGGATATTAAGCAGATTGCAATGATTCTGGCATCTGGCCATTGATACCCTATAGCAATAGCATAGATAGCAATACAGCATGTTTAGCTTTTACTTTATTCGTCGGCTCTTCCTGCGTGATTCACCACCATGCCATCTGCGGTCTGCGGCTTCTTGTGCTCATTTTCGCTTGAACTGCTGTAACAATTCCTATACATTTTCAAGATTTTCTTGTGGTAGCCATTGGTCATACTCCTCTAGCCAACCCTTCCATCTCACCTTGTACCAGAAGGCGCCTCGCCATCATTGGTGATCGAGGATTTCTTCTACTTC
Source organism: Verruconis gallopava (assembly GCF_000836295.1). NCBI lineage: Eukaryota > Fungi > Ascomycota > Dothideomycetes > Venturiales > Sympoventuriaceae > Verruconis > Verruconis gallopava. The sequence goes on along the minus strand of NW_015622245.1, from coordinate 22,589 downwards.
GTACTCGTCATAATCCTCAAGCTCTGGCGGTGGTAGGATATCTTGCTCGCCGTCGCGGCAGTGGTAAGGCTCTAGCGCTGAGACGTGAAACACATTATGTATCTTTAAGCTTATTAGAAGGTGTATTCTATAGGCTGGACTGCCGACAGGTTCGTCTACTTAAAAAGGACCCATGAATCGCTGTCCCAGCTTCCTGCTTACATCTTATATGCGAAGATTCTTTGTGGAGATTAGCACTAAGTCATTCTTTTGGAATTATTTAGGTTGATATTTTTCATTATAGTACTTCACCTGCTTCTCTAAGGTGTCTTATAGGTAGTACTGCAGCGAATCGCGTAATTCAACTACATGTTATATTCTTTCCTTTGCTGCTGGCACCCTCTCTTCATGGGCACTGTCCTCAGTGTCCAGATCCATATCAGGGTCATAACCATAAACTGCATAAAATAGTGAGCATTTTAGGTCAGCTCAGTAGGAGTTGTTATACACAAACTCAGTGATACATAGGCGCTTCACCCACTCTGTCTGGCATATCACGCAAAACACTCTCAAGTATTCTTGCAATATCTAATTTTGCCTTTCTATCTGGCCATCTGTTTGAGGATAGGAGGCTGTGCTGAGTCTCTGCTTCACCTTCACGTAGTAGCAGAGTTCAGACCAAAATTCAGATGTGAACCTAGGGTCTCTGTCAGATACAATGCCTCCTAGAAAGCCAAACCTTGCAAAGACCAAGTCTATCAGTATATCTGCAACCTCAGGGGCCGAGATCGTCTTCTGAACGGCAAAGTACAGTGCTATTTTTAAGAACTTACATACCACCACCAGTATCGCATTATAGGCGACGTTGCCTCGCATACTGATAGGTATTCCACTTATGAAATCTAGGGCGATCTCTTTTTATGGTCTCCTTGGTATTAGAAGTGCTTGCATTACCCCATAGGGCTTATGCCTTTTGACTTTCGTCTTCTGACACACGTCGCAGCTTTGTACGTACGTGTCGACGTCTTCACCCATGCGAGGCCAGTGGTACTTATGTCTAAGCAGCTCGGCCGTCCGTAATGCACCGAAATGACCTACATAGGGATCATCATGATGTCTTCTTAATAGCTCATCTTGCAATACATGTACTGGAGGCACAAACAAGCAATTTGAGTGCATGATCAGATCATCCTTCAGCGCCTAGTGCTTCGTTGCTTCGCCCTTCTCGATCCACCGGCGCAGCTCTTGCACTTTAGTGCTCTGGGCTTGTGCTTCAGCGACTAATTGTCTTGTTGACTTGGCAGTTATAGCATATATATCTTCTTGAGCTAACGCCTCTCTGATGTCGCTCTGGAGCATCATTGGCTCTCCACCCACACTTAGCAGGTCATCCCCTCCAGTACTAACTAGTAGGAGGAAACTCTATTGAGACGACGCCTCTCTAACGCCTCTCCGGAGCATCGTTAGCTCCCTACCTGTACTTAGCAGGTCATCCCCTCCAGTACTAACTGGTAGGAGGAAACTCTATTAGGCTATTGTACTGGCGGCTCGCCTGTGCGTAGCGCTTGTAGACCATACCAATAGTGCGCCCACGATTGTTCTCTCCGGCTCTATAGCCAATTTTATAAATAATGTTGGCAATATTAGATTCGTGGCTTTTTCCACATCATCATAGTCCGGCCTCCTTGACGGCGCATCGGCGGGGTTAAGTTTACCTGTATGGTGCGAAATCATAAAGTCGTAAGCTGATAGGGCCATAGCCCACCTAGCTTGCTAGCTATTCAGCTACTTGACCCTGGCGAAGCCGGTGAGGTTTTGATGATCAGTGATCACCTCAATTGGGTGTGCACTACCATCAAGGTAGTGTCGCCAGTGCCTAAACGCTGCCATGATTGCGAGCAGCTCTTGGTTATACGTCATATAATTTCTCTCTGCTGAGGTAAACTTGCGCGACCAAAAGGCCACGGGGTGCCACATCCCAGTTTCCACATTCAATTGTGACAATACCGCACTTGCGGCGAATGCTGACGCGTCTGTTTCGACGCGAATGCGTCTCGCTGGGTCAAAATAGGCTAATATAGGGGCTGTTGTAAATGCTGTGATAAGTTTGCGGAACGCTTGTTCCTCGTGGTCATTCCAGACAAAGGGTCCCTCCTTTCGGCCATCAACACTTCCTTTAAGGAGGTCGGTGAGTGGGGTTGCCAGCTTCAAGTACCCGTAGATGAACCGTCGATAGAAGTTGCATTACGATTATGGATACCAAATCCACAACTTTTTGGTTTCGTTGATGCACGATCACGAGATAAATTTAAAGGCCGATCTCGATATTGGAGGTACAGAAAACACCTTATACAGTGTGAATGTCGTACCCTTTCACACCATGTACGATTGAGAAGATGTGCACCGCTCCACAATGCGGCTCACCCACGAGATCATCGACACGGAGCGGGGCTTGGGCTGGTCGAAGAATGCGGGAGCTATGTATGTGCTACTCAACAATGGAAGCACTAACATGTGGGGCGAAAAGAGAGGCTACCGCATCACACTAGGTATAGGTATGGGCACAGCTCCTCATCTCACCATAAATGAGTCCACGGCCATTTTGAATGCCGCATCATGGGCGTACCACGACCTGTGGGTACTTAAGCACCATGATCATGAGCGCCGCAGCAGCAGAGAGTACAATGCCATGGAGCCAGAGAGTCCGCTCATCGATTTTGAAAAGATGGTGAACAGCGAGAGGACAGTGCAGCAGGACCTAGTGGTGTATTTTAATCTTGGGAACCATCATGTTCCACATAGTGGTGACGTTCCCAATACGCTTATGCATACAAGCGGGAGCAGCATCATGTTTGTGCCTATAAATTTTCACGACCGAGATCCAAGTCGTGACCGGGTGCAAGGTGTGACGCTGACAATGAACACGAAGGAGGTCGTTGGCGGAAGTAAAGTCGAGTATTTTGGTGCGAAATATGTGGAAGATATGAATGCTCCCTTGGTAAACACTCATTTTTTGATGTTTTTTGTTAACTTTTGTGCTTGTAGAGCTGATATATGTTCCTCAGGAGTGGCTAGAGCCAGATCTGTCCGGTTATTCGACGCCTGATGATTCACTGATGAATCTATCATGGAACTCCACCTTAGCCTCTCTATTAGAGCACAGTGTGTATTCATCTTGGACAGAGTCACTTGTGCGGACAATAAATTGGCTATCACAACTGTAAAAGCATGTAGCATTGCATAAGAATAGCGTTTTCGTGCAGGAGAAGTGTAGTATCTTCAAGATATTCCGTACAGGAAAGGAACCAATTCTTCTCGGAAGATGGTTGGATTAGGCATGTCCCTGATAAACTAGGCTGGAAATGGAGATGCTCCAAATTGGACTTGACGATTACACCATTATATATATAACGAGGTCTAGCCTCTGTCTTTCTTATCTTTTCCAGACCATAATCCAAGTGCATATTTCACGACTCTTATTATCATAGACTTATCAACGAGATCCAACATTTCAGGTAAAATATTTTGGATTTAGCAGAAGGAATGATTGGACCACAAGATATTTCATCAATCAAAATTCATCCCTTATCATTAAACTCCACTGATCGAGTTCTAGAGGACACTATCAAGGAGCGCATAGCCTTGATAGAGGGTAGTCCGCAAATTCTCGGGTCTGATGACTCCTTCTTTATTGCAGATTTGGCCGAGGTCCAGCGCCTCTATGCTACCTGGAAAGCTCATCTGCCCTACGTCAAGCCTCACTATGGTATGTGCAAGGAGTAATTTGAAGTACGATCCAATCAAACTAATCGCATAAATTGCACAGCCGTCAAATGCAACCCCGATCCTATGCTTCTTCGATGCCTTATCCAGCTCGGCATTGGGTTTGATTGTGCATCAATCGAGGAGATGCAGACCGTTTTGAATTTGTGCGTTGCTCCTAACAATATTATATTTGCAAATCCCTGCAAATCCTCGTCGGCTCTCGTCTTTGCAAGTAATAGCGGCATCAGAATGACCACATTTGACAACCTAGACGACCTCGATGCCGTGAAAACATATATGCCCCATGCACAACTGATACTCAGAATCTTTGCAAATGATGATAGTGCCTTGTCGGCCCTCGGAGACAAGTTTGGTGCTCATATGGAATCGACTCCAGTGTTGTTAGAGCGAGCAAAGGAATTGGATCTAGCCATAGTTGGTGTTAGCTTCCACATTGGCAAGTTCTTACACCTCTATGGACGTAGGGAGCTAATGGGGTTTCTTAGGATCAGGGGCCCGTAATCCAGATATTATGAAAAAGGCAATTACTGATGCTAGACTGGTTTGGTCTGCCGCAGAGAAGCTTGGCTTCAATATGACTGTGTTAGACATTGGTGGTGGGTTTCACTCGTCCAAAGTGGAGTTTCAAATGATGGCCAATGCTGTGAATGAATCTTTTTCAACTGCATCATTTCCAAAGCATGTCACCGTAGTTGCAGAACCTGGACGCTTCTTTGCTAAAACTGTCTACACACTGGTCTGTCGTGTTATTTCAAGAAGGAGGCGTGCTGGAGACCTTCCTTGTGATGAACCAGAGATGCTTTACCAGAACGATGGAGTCTTCAGAAACTTTATGAACGCTCTCTTCGAAGGTGAAATATTCACACCAGCGGCTTTGGTTGAGAGCAGCACAACCAGGCACATGCAACGTCAGGGCGGACCACATACTTACCGCATATGGGGTCCAACCTGTGACAGTTCGGACTGTATAACGCGCAAAATGCATTTTACTTGCGAAGTGAAGGTGGATGACTGGCTTATTTATAGAAACATGGGTGGTATGTATAGCATGAAATTTTTTTGGATTTATTTAGGCTAATGTGCTCACCATATAGCCTATGCTTCCGTGACCGCAACGAGATTTAACGGTTTTTCCAGTCAGACGAAGACTTTTTACACTTTTATTGAACGAAATCATGATGTTGTAATCAACGCAGCGGGCCAGAAATCCTCACGCATCGTAGTATAAACTTTATTTAGCTGTCAATCAAAAATAAGATCGTGTGATCCATTTGGTCGCGCCGAAATAAACGAAAAGCCAAAATTTACCGTCATGATAATCAGTGGGCATTAGCTTGGACGCGAGCCTGATGATGATAGTATTTGAAGATGGCACAAAACTTACCGGATTGAGTAAGCTTCCTGCAAAGAAAGTGATGAGCTCATGGTTCTAGGGGCTAACAATTTCCTGACCATCAGGCCACGGGTCATAATCCAGTTCCGGCGTAGAAATCTCGTCATGTTTAAATGATTTTCACTGATTCCTTACGTTCAGACTCTGTGAAGGGGTTATATGTCCGAGTCACATAATTTTATCTGCTACTGCAAATAAACAAGGTCGTCATTGTGTGGCTCTTTCGAGAAGCTCAATGTGTCGTAGTCCACATTAGCACAGGATCTTCGAATCCCCCGTAAACTCAAACATGGTTTGCCAACGCTTTTGTCCTGCCGTCTCTCCATTCCTGTTCTTCTTTGGTCGCCTAGCGGACACGTTGAGTCTCGCGAGAGCGAGCCTGGGGTTTGGTCCTGCTGCTTATCTACCAGGTAGCTTAATGTTATTAGGTAACATCTATAGACCAGTACTGATGAAAAACATTATTTCCAGCGTATACGGTGTTTGAGCACCTTTGACATATTTTTATAGGTATCTTATTTGTGGAACTCTGCGCACAATATGTTACGAGGGGGTGGTAGGATATCATACTGTACTTGTTTCTGGAGGTTTTTACTGACTAGTTGACGATGTACTTCTTTATTGACGCAGCTTTGACACCCGTCACAGCAGTGGTAGCATTCTGGATGTTACCGTCTTATATTGGAGAACGCGAAGTAGTTGGTGTCAAGATGGGCCCGATCAAGTAATATAGAGCACCGAGTCTCTCGAAGTTCACCACTAGCTGATCTCGAATAATAAGTTAATTGAACTTACGATTTTACATTCATCCTACACTAAACAATATAGCAAATAAATAAAACATAATATCTTTATGTGATTCTACTAAAGCTTCCATTTGTGGACTAGCACTATCTTGGAAATATAAACCATCAATCATGCTAGATACTTACAAGAAAGGCCCCAAGCCCTGAATAGATTTGGAAAGGATTAAATGCTCGTATTCGCAACTGAGACCGTGAGTTGTCCCCTGAGAACAACAGGTAATACTCTAATGTTGCCGCTTTGTACTAAAATTAAGAGGACGATGGGATTCGAGGAGAAAAATTTGTAAAAAAATATATGAGAGTATCCGGAATAGAAAAGCGAATTGACTCCATATTCGCCCCTCCTCCTCCCTGCGGCATACCTTGTCAGGGAATAAATCCTTTCTCTTCGCGCTACCATCACGAAAAAGTACAAGAAATTTAGTCATCGCATGCAGCTAAGATCCTCCTGATCGTAAAATCTCACCTATCATCCAGGCTGGTATCCCTTTCCAGCTTTTTGTCCCTTCAGAAAGCGTGAATGCTGTTCTATTTATTCCCCAGTCGTGTTGTAGGAAACTATACTCACCTCAGTTTATCCCTCCCATTGTAAGTGGAGTATTTAGGTATGGATACCTTTACAATTGAACAGATGAATGTCTCGTACGTATGCAGATTTTCAACAACATCGTTCTCTCTGATGTAAAAGTTACAGCTTCGACACTGAAAAAGAACCAGACCTCACGATTATATGTCGGCACAAGCGATACTCTGTTCATAAAGCCTTCGTCTGTTCACTATCGGAATTTTTCGAGGGCGCATGCAGGAACGCTTTTAGAGAGGCAAAAGACGGTGTTTTTGATCTTAGCGAGGATGACCCTGAAGCGATAGAACATATGCTCTATTGTACAGCTTGTATTTCATGATTTATGGCTGCTACTAAACTATCTATTTGCAGATATTTACCATCTTGACTATCTTCCTCAGCAGGAAGCGAGCTTGCGAGGAGTTCCAATACTCTCCGAGCCAAAACTATCCACTAGCGATAAGCTCTGCACTAAGTTCACTCGCAAGATGTTAAATTTCGCAACAGTCGAAGATCCGCTCCTAACCACGGCCGATTCAGTCGTTTTACCCCCGTATCCATCACCAAGTATAGCAACCCTAGATTCAGCAACCCCGCTGACACCACCGGCAACTGCAACGTCTCAGACAAGAGAGCCTCCTTGGTTACTGTCTGCAGCTAGCTCCTGTAATAATGAGGAGGAACTGGTGGGCATGTTTGATATGGTGTCTATACCAGACCAGCAACCGGACCATAAACGTGCCAATCTTATAGTGCACACCAACGTATATGCCATTGCAGATCAGTAAGTCCATGTATACCCACTTGCGTTTCTCTTCAGGCTTTATAACGTGTGAATAAATCTTTCAAAACTTTGCAAATGCTTGAAAGAAAAACATACTAACACAGTCTTTAGATACGGTGTACTAGGTCTGAAAGACCTTGCGAAGAAGAAATTCGCTACGCAATTAGAGCATCATTGTGGATCTAGTGAATTTGCCGTATGTTTACGAGAAGTATATCAGACAACTCCTCCGTCCGACCGCGGACTGAGGGACATCTTAATTGGCACTTTCAGGAAGTCTCCAGAACTAATACGGAGACGGGATGTTGAAGATTCTGTGAAACGCACACCAGACCTGGCATGGGATCTCTGTATGATGGTATTGGGGCTGCCTGTATGATGTTTTAATATGTACGGCGTCCGCATAGAATACAATGGGCCTACTCTACAGCAATATGTGGCCAGCTCCAATCCAAGAAAAGTCTACACCACCTTGCCGGTGTCATCAAAATGCCCCCCCCCCCCTCCCCTCCCTCCCCCCCATCACTGGTGATGATGATGGTGTCCATTTATAGTCCGTTTCAGCCGGTTGGGGCTATGCCAGACTTTCTAAGGCTAGTAAGATGCATGTGTCCTCCTCAAGATACAACGTCTAACCTGTAAATTTGTATATAGGCAGGGAACCAAAGCTGACAGTCTCACCCCATAGAAAGAAGGGAAAAGACATGAAAAAACCTCCTTCCAAGATAGTATCTCTAGACCTAGATACCAATCTAAAGGAGAAAAGGGAGGAGACAATTGAGCCAGTGCTCTGTACTCCCCTAACTCTTTCCTTCTCTTAATTGTGTAATAGCCGCCTCTTGCCTTAGCATAACCATTTATTTCTCGCCAAGTCCCTCCTCTATAACTCTCCTATAAGAGCATAGCGCTTAAATAGATTGTGTGTCATGTGAGGCTCTATCAGTTGCGGGCGTGCGCTGATTGCCAGACAACTCCAGATAGATGAGGATTTGGTACTCACTCCTTTTTGACATTGCGCTCTGTTTAGCCTCAGATAAGAGCAAGACCCAGACTGAGTTGACCAGGTGGCACCACGAGGAGGTGACAGATGCGACTTTGCCACAATTAACTCCGAAGCTCTCGCATACACGTGTTCCCAAGATACATTGACATTTGTTGCAGGGAATCGATTCGGACCACCTCGATCTTGTTTTGGACCACCTCGCCCTAATTAGGCCGTATTGGTCATCATTTAGGGTGAGATGGCAGCACAAAATAAAACTACTCTCGCTTAAAAACAATACATAGCCGATTTGGACCAGCCATACCAGCGATTCATATATGGGTGATATAACACCAGGAGTATTCGGACCACCCGTTCAAACCTAAAGCACTTTCATCACCTACAGGACTATGCTTCAGACAAACACGAGTGCGGCGACCCTCATTCTCGTGAGGAGACTGCCCTCCCTCAAATATAGCCGATCTAAGGCGCTTCAAAAAGCCAAATTCGCGACTATAGCCTTCTTGTACAAGGAAGGAATCAATACCACCTGCGCTCTCAATTAAGGTGATGGCTGGATTACCTTCAAAAATATGCCATAGCCTCTCCTCCTCTATGCCAGCGTCTTTAATCTCATCTGTACCAATGAATGTCTCGACCACACAGCCACAAGTTTCTACCATCTGACGTCAACCGGTTGTTCCCACAGCAAACAGAGTCCCCATGATTAATAATTAAGCTTTTTAAACCTATAGAATGGCAGCTTGGTGTGCAGCGCCTTGAAGCTTTCCAATATCCATATCGCATTTCTTCGAGCATAAACAAGGAGGACCTGGCTCATCCAGTACTCGTTGCGGTTTCTTCGGCGTGCGTTGGACAGAAGTTCCTTTGGAAACATAAGTATACTGAGATGTTTTATCTCGTGGTAGGCGACACCTTGAGCGTAGTAAGTCACCATATTCCAGCTCGTAAAGCGGACATGCGAATCCTCTGGACTTTATCAGCCTCGCAATTTCGATCGCTTCCATACGCAGCTTATTATTCTGTTCAATATTAATCTGGGCATATGTTCTGTCCTTATTTATATCTACCATTTGCGGCATATAAGCTGAACCTTCTGCTACACTTTTCATCTGACTGGTGTCCTCATTGTGATGACCTTCTTGAGATATAGCTGATTGAGTGCAGTGGGTTTCCGATGATATGATATGACACTACCACTGCTATCCTTTGTAGCTTATGGATCTAGCATAATATCCTGGTTGATAATTTCCAAATTATCAACCTCTGAATCGGACTCAGCCAATCCCGAATTGCTAGACAGATATATGGGGTCATCTAGCTCCTCTACTGTTGGTAAGGGCTGTGCTGTACTTAAAGTCGCTTAAATAGAGGATGTCACCTTATTTATCTTGCTCCGTGCAAGCCGCAGTGCCATAGATTCTTGTAGAATTTCTCTTTTAAAATTATCCCGAGTTTTTCTGGTTGTCTTTACACGAGGCTCCGCCAGTCTTCTTAGAGTTCCTCTACGAGGTAAGTTTGTCGGTTTGGATTGTTTGAGCTGTGTACCCTTCAACCATATCCATGGTGATCCTTCTTCCTCATCTTGCTGAACAGGAGATATCTGAGGAAAAGCAGGGGGCGAACGAGAGTTGTGGAACTCATGGCCAGTATCTTCTGGTCGCGCTCGTCTTGGCTGCGGCTGATATTATCCAGACTGGGAATCTTCTTGAATCTCGAAGAAAGACGGTTCTCATCTAGTACCTTAGGGACCACCGCCATATAAACCCTGCCACGGGATTCTTGCTCTATGACGCTGCTGAGGTATTGGTATAGGCTCTCCTGGGCGGGCTTCTAGTGTATTAAGAGGCTGGTCGCGATCAAGTCACCAGTGGGGGTGAAAATCTGCTATTGTTAATGTAGTAGCAGTAGCAATTCGTTCAAGAATAGTATATTTACAAGGAATACCAAATACAGTAGAACCTACGATATAACGATGCATTCTAGACCGGCTTATTCTAACGATATTGCGAGACCATCGCTATAATGAGGTTTCTTTAGCATTATCTAGCATTATGTAAGCCATCCTGCGATGGTTGATTGCCTCATCTGTTCAACCAATGTCTGGCTTAGATGACTGTAAGTGGATTGGCAGAAGTGTGAGATAGATAGTAGGATTTCAAGAATATCCGCTAGCTCCTGAGAGTATGTCTCTGAGCCGCCTTAAATACACAGGCTCGCTGGGGCCGCGTGTGCGTCTCACCTTCTTACCATTGGCGTGATTTGATTGATTTGATTGATTGATTTGATTGATTCCTACTCGGTTTTGGCCGCTAATTATCTGCAGCCATGCCCGGTTAGGCGGGCTTCGCCAGGTGACCGACACATGACAGGCAATGACCGACGAGAACCGTGGCATGTGACCCTTCACGTCCCTCATCACCACGTGTGTAGTCTCAAAGAGTCAACAAACATGGCCAGTCTCCTCTTTCACCCACCCTCTTACCGTCTGCCTTGACCTTCAAATGGCTGTCACTATTTATTGATACTGGCTCTACTACTAATAATTCCACTGTATATAGGCTTAGAGGGGCATGCCCCGTGTTTCGCCATCTGTAATACCTCCAGTCTCCACCTAATGCTCTGCTCATCTACTCACTCAGCGCCCTCTGCCCTAGGGCCCTCACCTATTCTATAAGTGCAATTGCTTTCATGGCTAGCTTACGCATCGAGAGGATCTTCCATAGGTCCTCTCTGCCTGGTAGATTCCTGAATTCGATCTGTTGTTCGTCCTGGAGCAGTCGGCATCGCAGGAGCGCGTGGCCGACTGTTTGGCGGCCTCCTCTATAATGGCATCCTAGGTTCTCAAATCCTGGTACGCGTTGGAAGAAGAGGAAGTCTCTGAGACTAATTTTCTCGGTTCTCATTTGTACGAGTGAGGCGCTCTCGGCCTTAGTTAGGTCCTTATATAGCTGCAGCACCTTCTTATCTGGTAGCAGTGTTTGGCAGTATATAGCTCTGCCTTTCGTCTCCTGTTGCCAGCTCTTAGTCCAACGGGTGCAGGCGGTCTTATTGACCCACGTCCTCAGCATGGTTCTCAGCAGATGTAGGCGGGGAGGCGTTGGAGCCCTACAGCTCTCCATGCCATCTTCTGCCTATCCTGCGGCGGTCTTTGCGGCCACGTCTGCCTCTTCATTACCATCTATCCCTTCATAAGCCGGGACCTAGTGGATGGTGATAGTATGGCCATTTTTACATAGTTGCTTGATCTGCCGCACAATCTGCTTAGTAATATATGCTCCAGAGCGGCCTTCAAGTTGTATTATAGCGCGTATCGCGGCCTGGTTATCTGTGAATATGTGCACCTGCTTGTAACAAGCTAGCTTTACACCCGCGTCTTTTACCATCCCGAGGGCAAGGTTGATGCCCTGTAGTTCTGCAGCATAGACAGTCGACGTGGTCTCAGGCCCCATGTAGGCCCCTTTTGATTCACCCTCCATTAGCCATATTGCCGCTGCTCCAGTGTGACCCTTAATACTGCTCCCATCTATATAGATACAAGCTTGACCCTCCTCTGCTATGATCCTGTCATGGGTCGCCCGCGCTTTGTCGTCATTTGTTGAAAGCTGTACTACAGGTCCTTGCTGCCATAGTGGCGCTATAAATGGTGTTATCTTTTCATGCTTTTCAAGATCGACGGCTCCCTGCTCTCGTAGTCAGCGGGCGATCCAGCGTAGGGGGCTTATCTGTGGTGTTCTACGCTGGGAGGGGGGGTTGTCCCCATTACCGGCGCTTGATAGCTCCAGCATACTATCAACTATGAGGATCCGGCCTAGTGTGTCCGCGTTGTGCTTCCATATCTGATGCTCAATAGGGAGCAGGTGCGCTTTAATATCCAGGGCCGCCTATAAGGTTGCCCTATATGCCCCGCATATAGCTCTCGCGCCTTGAGCCTGGAGGGTCTTGAGTGTCTTAAGCATGGCGGCTGTGTATGTGCCTTCTGTACCTCCTGGGTTTGACCAGGCGGAGCATGCGTACATCATCTGTGGCACGACCGTGCCTCTATAGATTTTCCGCATGTCTTGTAGGCCTATGCCCTAGGTAGAGCCTCTAATGGAGTTTAGTGCGGCGATTATTTTTGTGACTTTCTGGTGTATCTCTATAACGTGTTCCTTCCATTTGAGCTTTCAGTCCATGATGACCCCAAGGTACTTACATATAGTCTTAGCCTGGATGGTGACTCCCTGGGTTACCAGCGGTCTTTTAAGGTTGATGCGGCTTTATGCTCTTATAAAGTGTACTAGCTGGAACTTTTCTGGTGCGAATTTCGCGCCATGGGTTTTTGCCCAATAGTGGGCCTTTTCAAGTGCTAGTTCAATCTTCCCAAATGTCTCATCTATAGAATTACCACACGCCAGGATCGCAGCATTGTTAATGTATCCTACTATTATCACATCCTCTAGCCCGCACTCCTCCATAAGATCTGCATTATAGAAGATATACAAGATAGGTGAAAGGGGTGAGCCCTGCGGGATACCCATTTTAATCCGGTACTCCTCAGATTCGTATCTGTTGAGCACGATTCTGGTGCGCCTGCCGCTCAGGAAGCTCGCTACCCAGCGTACTATTATTTCATCTACCTTTCGCTTCCGGAGGTTGTGTAGGAGACGCTTGGCAGAGACATTGTTAAATGCCCCCATCACGTCTAGGAGGAGAAGGCTAGCTACTCTCACTTCGCCTTTATTCTATGATTTATAAATGCATTTGATTATGGCATGTATCGCATGTTCTGTAGACCGCAGTTTTCGGCCCCCAATGTGTCGGCTGGGGAGCACCTGGTATTTCTCTACTAGTAAGCTGAGTCGCCGGGCGATGACTGCGTCCATGACCTTCCCAATCATATTTAGTAGTGCGATCGGGCGGTACGCTTTAGGGGTTGTATAGTTGTCCTTTCCAGGCTTACGCAAAACCACTGTAGTTGACTCACAGAAGTGGGCCGGGTAGTAGCCTAATTTTAGGCTTTGATTGATGGTGGTCGTGAGGAGTGGTACTAATATTCCTGCGGCTGCCTGCAGCGCCCTGTTAAATATCCTATCTGGCCCTGGGGCCTTTAGCGGGGCTGTGGCATGGATTGCCTCCAATACTTCCTTTCTGGTATCCTTTGGCATCTGCACCTGCCCTGAATAGGATGCCCCTTCTGTATCGCTCAGATCCGCCTCCGGCAGGGGCAGGAAGAAGGTCTCTCTGAATATATCCGCCTTTCCTTGTGGTTCTGTTGCTGGGGTGTCCCCTAAGGCATCAGGCCTCTGTATTATAGGTGTGATGCTTGGGGCTTGGTTACCCCTGTTTCGTGCCCATTTTGCGACCTTCCATAGTGACTCGGCCGAGCTCGCCGCTTTTGTCACCCGGTCTCTGTGTGCTTTTTGGAGTGCTCTTGCGATGGTCTTGCCCTTGAGTTTCCTAGCTTCTTGATAGTCCTCCCACGCCTTAGCCGTCGGCCGCCAGGAGTACCTTCTGCGGAGGCGCTTCATTTCTGCAAGTGTTTCTCGGCATATATCGTCCCACCCCTCCTTTATCTTAGGGCTAGGCCTCCTTAGAGGTAGGACCCTTTCTGTCGCTTTATTGATTGCGGTGACAATGTGCTGGACATACTCATCTAGCGATTTCTTTGTGTCTGGCCTGCACTTGGGTGTGAGGACCTTCTTGAGAGCCTCGCAGAACTTTTCCTCGTCTAGGTATTTCTACTGGCGTTTGGGCTTAGGTTCTGTCATCCAGATCCTTATATCTAGCATAGTGCTGATCAGTAGGTGGTCAGAGTTATGGTCAACATCCTCATCTATCCCACAGCGGACTATCCGGTCGACCAGACCTAGCGTCATCTAACAGAGGTCTATGGTCGTCTGGCCAAGGCCATTATTAAACGTGATTGTGCCTGGTTCCAGCACATTTATCATATTCAGGTCGTCCATAATCTCGATGAGTTCCTCTAACTCTAGCTCTTCTCTTATAACTCCTAAGCCTCCCTATAGTTAGTGGTGTAGGTTGAAGTCACCAAGCGCTATCTGCTCTTTTATAGTGTGTTTCCCTAGCTAGGCTCATAAGACTGGGAGGGTGGCTGCCTGGTCTTCGCCTTGGCCTGGGTTGTATACATTATGCAGTATCAGTTCATTTTCTGCTTCCTCTTCGCCTATGAGGATCCGCAGTGTGCATAGGTCTTGTATATATTACTCAATTTGCCAGCGGGTATGGTCTAGGTGCTTGTTGATGAAGAAGCATACCTGCGCCAGGTGTTCCTTTATACTGTCCATTGGATAGCACAGGTGGAAGGTGTTCTTTGCGGGGTGGTGTGTTGTGTCCTTGAATGGATTACGCCAGGGTTCTTGGATAGCGATTATATCATAGGTCGCTATGCTTGGGTCTCGGAGTAGTGTTGCCATGACCTGGTTCTTTGATTTACGGACATTATACTACAGTATCTTCAATTGGTCTTGTTTTATTATTAGTCACTGTCGCTATCGAGGTCCATGTTTTAGGTACTGCAGCGTATTGTGATGTTTGAGTCTATCATTTCCAGCGCCTTTCTGCTAGGCTTTAGTGGCCTCTGCGGTCGCTGGTTCGACTCCTCATTTTCTTTCCCCTCCGGCGCTGCCCTCTTCTGGCCTCTCGCGGAGGCTTGGGTCGTTTTCGTGTCCCATATCGACCTTGTCCTCTGCAGTGTGGGGCCCACTGCAGCAGCCGGCGAGTCACTTCCCGTCATTGGCGCAACCGCATGGTATCGTGGCCTATTGGCGTAGGCCACCCTCACCTTAGCCAGCTCGTTTTTCCTAGTTGGGCACAAGCGGTTCCACGCCTCGTGTGTACCGCGGCATGCTGCACATTTCCTGGGGGCGTTCCGGTCTCCTTTTGATGGGCAGTCCCTTGAGTCATGTTCTAGCGTGTAGTAGCCACATGTCTTTGCTGCTTTGCACTGGGTTCCTATATGGCCATATGCCTGACACTTGAAACACTGCTTCAGGCGGCACTGCCGTTTGTAGCGCTCGCTCTGGCACATCTCTCTTTGCCACACTAGGCCCTCATCGATAATCTTATTAGCATCCTCTAGCCTTATAAACTCTATAATAATTGATGACATCGCTTTGCTTGGTGCCTGTCAGGTAAGCCATCTCATGTATTTGATCTCTGCGTTTGGGATAAAGGGTTTACTGTCCTGTAGGATGGCGTTTCTTATGTCTTCCTGCTTGTCCATGTTGACTGTGCTAACCTGTATGCCGTGTACTAAGACGCCATAGGTCGGGTTCCTGACTGAGGATCCGCAACCGATTCGTGCCACCCAGTCGTCGTCAACCATGCGATTACCTAAAGCGAGAACGAACACATCACCGGTATCACCATAATGTCAGCTAACCAATTAAAGAGCGGAGACCTTAGTATCCGAACAACAACAGGCAAGGAGACCTAACTCCTGCGGCAATTCACAGTGCGTTTTAAGAGTCCGCGGGTTCATTGCTTGTAGTCGTTCGATCGTGTGGCTGTCTCTGATGTTCACTATGATCTCCTGCTGGGTCGGCGCGGTGGGAGGCATCCTTTGCTTATGCGTCTGTACGCTGTAAGCGCCTCTGGCCGCTGCCGCAGCGTAGTTCATAGGTGTCCCTTCCTAGGGTCGTATTCCTTTGTTCTTAATTTCTTTCGCGATGTCCACCGTGGTCCTGCTAATCGCCGCTGCCTCGAGGGCTGCTGCTTTTGCCTCTTCGCTGATGATTGCTGTCTTTTGGGCTTCTGTAGTAAGGCTGCGTATTCCCTCTTTTATCACCACTATTTCTCTCACTAAGTCTTCTATCCCTATTTAGAGCTGCGCTTGGATAGCACAGATTGCATCATGGACATGGACAAGATCCGGAGCTTGCTATACCTTCATCACAAAGTTAAGGGCTGTGAAGATTATCGATTTTACCAAGTCTAGTTCAACAGTGCGGCTAGACGTGCTGTGTACGAATTGCGCTGCCGCTTGAAGGTGCTTCGCTAGTTGGGTAGCATGCTCTGGCAGTCTGTTTGAGCAGGACTCCCCCCTGGGCCAGGGAATTGACATACCTGTATTTCACGCGTTGGGCGCCGCGTCAGGCCTGTCAATTCGTCTAACTGCTAGGTAGAGGAGTGTGTATGCTCAATTAGCACTACTAGATATCAAGAATTCACGTTCTCGCTGTTGTGGTCTCTTTCTTTCACGTGGCCTCAGTCTACCAGCACTTGTTGAAAAGTTGGTGGATTTTGGACCACGTGACGCTTGGTAATCGGCCGACACGCGGTCAGTCTATACACGTGCCAATATCACGTGACATGAGGAAACGCTGGCCACATAAGAGAGGAGAGCCAGGGGTAGGGGACCAGAGAACAATCATACAATCCATCAGTCTAGACTACATAGAATGAACTAGACAAGCTTACGGTCCGACTTACGGAGTATGCATCATTCATCATTCCCGTGATACTCCGCACGGACACTGACACACGCATTGGGCTAGGCCCAACACGCCCCACTTCGCCTTGTTGTGTAAACAAGACCAGCCGACCCTTACACTCCTCATCTGTTTTCCATCACCACTATCTTCAGCTGGCTGTCGCCGCCTGTATCATGCTGGCTAATCTACTAATACTTGCTCTAGTATTCGGCTCCTGGAGTCTTGAGGCCTCTATGTTGCATCCTGCGTACCTCAATCCCCTCAATGCTCTGTATTATCTGTTATGCCTCTCTGTTCACCCTTTGCCCTAAGGGCATGTTCCATAAGTCCGATAGCTTCAATAGCTAAACTGCACCTGCTCAGGATAGCCCTGAGGTTGTTCCTTCCCAGATGCCCTTTAAAATGCTGTTTTCTCTCATCCTTGAGTGACTTGCACTGCAGCAGGATGTGCATAACAGTTTGCGGGCCTTAGTGGCACCCCCGGCAGGTCGCGTCCTGGTATCCTAGTACTCTCCAGCTGGCTAGGAAGTGACGGAGACCGATCTTCTTGGTCCTCATCTGTACCAGGAGAGCGCTCTGTCTTTTACTTAGGTCCTTGTGTAGCTTCAGAGTGCGTTTGGAAGGCGTCGGGTTATAGTGGTATATCACCCTACCCTTACTGTCCTGTGCTCACTCCCTCTGCCATATTATGGCTGCTTTCTTTACTGTCCATATCTTTAGTATTGCCTTAAGAGTATATAGCTCTGCAGGCGGGTCTGCTTTGTCGCCCCTGGCACCCTCCCCTTCCCTCTATCTAGTGGCCTCCTTGGCAGCTCGATCCGCGTCCTTGTTCCTATAGATACCTTTATAGGCTGGGATCTATTGTACCTCTACTTTGTGACCATTGTTCTATAGCCGTTTAATGTGCTGGGCGATTTACTTAGCTATATACGCGCCTAACCTGCCTTTAGGCCTGGTCAGCGTGTGGATCACAGCCTGGTTATCTGTGAAAATAGCGACTCTTTGCTTTCGAGTGCTCTCTTTTGTATGTTCCAGCGCGATTTCCAGTGCCATCTTGATTCCTTGTAACTCTGCTACATACACAGTGGAGGTCTTGTCAGTGCCTATATACGCCTTCCATATGGTCCTTACTGTAGGACAGACCGCCGCGGCTCTGATATAGCCTTTGATGCTACTACCATCTATATAGATGCAAAGGGCCCCCTTTCCGAGCATCTTGTTGTGCATGGCGCGTGCTGCTTCATCACTGGTATCTATATATATAATTAGTCCTGCCTGCCATGACGGCATGATAAATGGTGGGATCATCTCTGGTACCTCTATGCTCAGCTCCTCGATCCCTCCGCGCTTCGGCCCGTATTTTCTGTAGTGGGCTACTGTATTTGGCTCTCTAGTGACCCTATTGTCACTCTGAGCGGTCTAGCAGCTCCGAGATTCCTGGGCTAGATTGCAGCCGCCCTAGCGCCTCTAGGTTGTGCTTCCATATTTGTTGCTTAATAGGTAGTAGGTGCGTTTCAACGTTCAGTGCTAGCCGTGAGGTCGCCTTGTATGCCCCGCTCACAGCGCGGGCCCCTCAGGCTTGAATGGCCTCTAGTTTATTCCGCGTCTGTCCTGTGTACAGTCTGTCATTGCAGCTGGAGTTCGACCATAGCGAACTGGCGTACATCGTTTGTGGGACCCTGCGGTAGATTTTCCGCATGCTCCTGAGGTCTATGCCCCATGTCGAGCTGCCAAGGGCCCCAGTGGCATGCACTGTCTTGGCTGTCTTGCGCTCGATCTCCGCGATGTGCTCCTTCTATTTGAGCTTGCTGTCCATGGTGACGCCTAGATATTTGCATGTCCTTGTAGGAGTGATGATGCCTAATGCTGTCTTTAGGGGCTGCTTCATATCGGTTTTCCTGGCCCTTGAGAAATGAACCAGTTGGAACTTCTCCGGAGCGAACTTTAATGCATGGTTTGCGGACCAGTATTGCGCCCTCTATATTGCCTGTTCCAGCTTCAGAGTGGTCCCTGCTGTGGTGGGCCTGCAGGTGAGCATTGCTGCATCGTCGATATATCTTATGGTGGTCACTTCTGTATTGCAGTTATCTATTAGGTCTAAATTATATAGGATATACAGGATAGGTGAGAGTAGTGATTCCTGAGGTATTCCAGTTTGTATTGCGTACTCCTCTAACTCGAAATTGTCTATCATAATCTATATACGCCTGTCTGCAAGGAGGCTGGCAATCCAGGCGACGATCCGTTCGTCAACTCGTCTTTTCCTAAGCATATATAGGAGCCTTTTATGAGAAATGTTATCAAATGCTCTAGACACGTCTAGGAGCAATAGGCTGGCAACTTCTCCTTTGTTCCATGCTTCGTATATCTTCTCCATAATGGAGTGGAGGGCGTGGTCCGTTGACCGCAGCTGTCTCCTACCCATGTATTGGCGCGGTATCATTTGGTAGGGCTCTACTAAGTAGCTCAGTCTCTAGGTGACTACAGTATCTATTACCTTTCCTATTGTATTGAGTAACGCTATAGGCCTGTATGCCTTCAGCACTGCGTAGTTATCTTTACCTGGCTTTCTGAGCACTACTGTGGTGGATATTCTAAAGTGTTCCGGGTAGTAGCCTAGTCTGAGGCTCTAGTTAAAGATATTGGTGAGGTGTTTTACTAGTAGCTTAGCTCCTGCCTTCAGCGCCTTGTTTGCTATCCTGTCTAGGCCCGCCACTTTTAGCGGGGCGGTGGCTGTTACAGCCTCTAGAACCTCCTTCTCTGTGATCTCTGGTAGGTTTATCTGCTGGTTGTACTGTGCATTCTGGATGTCGTCGAGATCGGCCCTCGGAGGGGCTGGGAAGAAGACTTCTTAGAAAATCTATACCTTCTCCTCAGTGTCTGTTACCTCCTGTCTTATGTTAGGACATTGAATCACTGGTGTGACGCTTAGAGGTTAGTTCTCCCTTATCCTGGCCTACTTTGCTACCTTCCAAAGAGACTCAGGAGTAGCCGCTGCCATCTCTACCCTGTCTCTGTGTGCTGACTTTAGAGCCTTCTTGACCGTCTTGGTCTTTAAGTTCCGTGCAGCTTTGTACGTTTCCCACGACTCCGCTATGCGGTCTATGCTGTAGAACTACTTAAATCATTTTACTTTGGTTAGTACTTGTTTGCATTCCATGTTCCATCCCTCTTTTGCCTATGGTGAGGGGCATGTTTTAGGGAGGACTTTGTTTGCTGCCCTGTTGATCGCGCTTGCAATCTCCTTGGTGTATCGATCTAGTACCCTCTTAGTTCTCAGCTGCTGTACCTGAGGTAGTGTCTATGTGAGCGCCTTCTGAAACCTCTCTTCCACGAGATGCTTCCATCGCCTCACAGGTTTCCTCTCTCTATATTGGACTCTCAGGTCCGTGACTATGCTGATTGGTAGGTGACCAGAGTTATGTTTTATATCTCTGTCTACTTCGCACTGGATTATCTAATCTGCTAATCCTACAGATATCCAGCAGAGGTCGATCATCATCTTCTTTTCTCCCTCTTTATATATGATCGCTCTTTGGCGGAGTATGCTCATCATACCTATGCTCTGCATAATGTCCAGCAGCTCCTCTGCTTCCTCCTCGTGTTTGTCTACCCTTTCTCCACCCTATACCTGGTGATGCAGGTTGAAGTCGCCTAGCGCTATCTGCTCTTCCGCACTGTTCTCCTAGCAGACTTCCTATACCTTTAGAAGCCCGCTCTCGCGTCCTTCCGAGCATTGCGGTAGGTTATACATATTGTGTATGATGATCTGGCTTCCATCCCCACTTTCTTCGCTCTATCTGATGTATAAGGTGTATATATCCCTAGTATATGCTTTAAATTACCATTTGCTCTGGTTCAGCTTCTTATTCACGAAAAAGCAGACCCTTACTGTCTTGCCCTCCCGTTCAGGTATGTAGCAGAGGTGGAAGGTCTCCTTAGCTGGATGGTGTGTGGTGTCTATATATGGGTTCTTCCATAGTTCCTAGATGGCCACGATATTGTACTCT
This sequence comes from Verruconis gallopava, assembly GCF_000836295.1. Classification (NCBI taxonomy): domain Eukaryota; kingdom Fungi; phylum Ascomycota; class Dothideomycetes; order Venturiales; family Sympoventuriaceae; genus Verruconis; species Verruconis gallopava. The sequence goes on along the minus strand of NW_015622245.1, from coordinate 1,828 downwards.
GCTGTCCTAGCGTCTCATATTAGTGTGGCTATTACTATGTCCTTTGATTTTCGAACATTATACTGTAGTATACTTAATTAAATATGCTCCACTATTATAGGGGGATCATATCTATGTTGTCCTCTATTTCTATAGTGGTGATTTTATTAGTGTCTTGCGCCTCTAGTGCCTTATGTGATGGCTGTACCACGCGTTGCGGCCTCTGTCTGCTTTCTGGTGATTCGTTCTCCCTATTCACCTTGATTGATTGATTGATTAATCCTACACGGTTTCAGCTACTTCTTTTGTCGCGTAGCTATGCCCGGCGGAGGATAACGTGGCCTCAGTCTACCAGCACTTGTTGAAAAGTGGGTGGATTTTGGACCTCGTGAAGCTTGGTAATCGGCCGACGCGCATTGGGCTAGGCCCAACACGCCCCACTTTGCCTTGTTGTGGAAACAAGACCAGCCGACCCTTACGCTCCTCATCTGTTTTCCATCACCACCATCTACAGCTGGTTGTCGCCGCCTGTATCATGCTGGCTAATCTACTAATACTTGCTCTAGTATTCGGCTCCTGGAGGCTTGAGGCCTCTGTATTGCATCCTGCGTACCTCAATCCCCTCAATGCTCCGCATTGTCTGTTACGCCTCTCTGTTCACCCTCTGCCCTAAGGGCATGTTCCATAAGTCCGATGGCTTCAATGGCTAAACTACGCCTGCTCAGGATGGCCCTAAGGTTGTTCCTTCCCGGTTGCCCTTCGAAATGCCGTTTCCTCTCGTCCTTGAGCGACTTGCACTGCAGCAGGACGTGCATAACAGTTTGCGGGCCTTGGTGGCACCCCCGGCAGGTCGCGTCCTGGTATCCTGGTACTCTCCGGCTGGCCAGGAAGTGACGGAGACCGATCTTCTCGGTCCTCATCTGTACCAGGAGAGCGCTCTGTCTTTTGCTTAGGTCCTTGTGTAGCTTTAGAGTGCGTTTGGAAGGCGTCGGGTTGTGGCGGTATGTCGCCCTACCCTTGCTGTCCTGTGCCCACTCCCTCTGCCACATTGTGGCTGCTTTCTTTGCTGTCCACATCTTTAGTGTTGCCTTAAGAGCATATAACTCTGCAGGCGGGTCTGCTTTGTCGCCCCTGGCACCCTCCCCTTCCCTCCATCCAGTGGCCTCCTTGGCAGCTCGATCCGCGTCCTCGTTCCCGTGGATACCTTCGTGGGCCGGGATCCATTGTACCTCTACTTTGTGACCATCGTTCTGTAGCTGTTTGATGTGCTGGGCGATTTGCTTAGCTATGTACGCGCCTGACCTGCCTTCGGGCCTGGTCAGCGTGCGGATCGCGGCCTGGTTGTCCGCGAAGATAGCGACTCTTTGCTTTCGAGTGCTCTCTTTTGTATGTTCCAGCGCGATTTCCAGTGCCATCTTGATTCCTTGTAACTCTGCTACATACACAGTGGAGGTCTTGTCAGTGCCCATGTACGCCTTCCGTGTGGTCCTCGCTGTAGGACAGACCGCCGCGGCTCCGACGTGGCCTTCGATGCTGCTACCGTCTGTATAGATGCGAAGGGCCCCCTTTCCAAGCATCTTGTCGTGCCTGGCGCGTGCTGCTTCATCGCTGGTGTCTATATATATAGTTGGTCCTGCCTGCCACGGTGGCATGATAAATGGTGGGATCGTCTCTGGCAACTCCGTGCTCAGCTCCTCGATCCTCCGCGCTTCGGCCCGTATTTTCTGCAGTGGGCTACTGTATTTGGCTCTCCAGTGACCCCGTTGTCGCTCCGAGCGGTCTAGCAGCTCCGAGATTCCTGAGCTAGATTGCAGCCGTCCTAGCGCCTCTAGGTTGTGCTTCCATATTT
>NW_015622244.1:0-27894 GCF_000836295.1 Verruconis gallopava | reverse complement strand
GCAATCCCTGTAATTACTAACTTAATTTAAAGCAGAGCATAACAATAATAAGTGCTTTTGTTTTCAAAAAACATCCCAAATAATATTCAAATATTCCTCCCCCCTTTCTACTTCAAGATCGAAAACTACTTCTTTAAAAGCCATATTACTCAGTATATTTATGTGCATAGCGTTCACCCGATCCCAGGAGTCATTAAAGCCTACCAGTATTAAAACGCAAATATTAGATATCGTCAAGCAACCTTTCAGTGAATGACAATCAATAGAATAAGATAGAGATCTAGATACAGATATAGTCTTAAGAACCTCCAAAGGCAAACGAGCTGCCCTTGCTAAGATAAAAAGACACTTCACATTTCCATTTTAGAAAAAGGATAGTCCAGCTATATGTAGAGATAAAAGTAGCTAGAAGAAGATCACTAAAACCCTTCAATATCTCTAAAAGAACATAAAAGCAGTGAGTAAAGTCAAATAAGCAAGTTACTAGTATTAGAATAATGTGGCATGGCGAAGCTTCATGATACCCATACCTGAGCCAGTCTTGCAAAAAGAGAATATCTCTATCATACGCGCTCTTCTAAGCTATGATTCATAGATATTAGAAAAATTTCGAGTTCCTAATGCCCAGCTTGCCCTGAGCACGTGACAGCTTTGATGTCTTGCCAGAAGCCCCGCTTTCGGCGCAGATGGCTTGTTCTGTACGAAGAGACTGCTCCCGCGAAGCAAGGAGTGCAGAATAATGTTGGAGACACGCACGTGTGGTGGGATGGTCCTCCCCAAGGATAGAGCTGTACCTAGTATATGCTCTCTTATACAAATCAACAGATTCGGCGTAGTGATGTTGCTTTGCGAGAAGATAAGCAAGGCAGTAGATACTTGTCAGCGTGTCTGGATGGTCGACACCAAGCACCTTCTCACTGGTTGCCAGCGTCTGCCTGTGCATCGATTCCGCCTCCGCGTATTTGCCTTGGCGCCCCAGAACTCCCGCCAAGTTGTTCATGGTCGTCAGCGTGTCTGGATGGTCAACACCAAGCACCTTCTCACTGGTTGCCAGTGTCTGTCTGTGCATTGATTCCGCCTCTGCGTACTTGCCTTGATTGCCTAGTGCTACCGCGAAGTTGTTCTTGCTCAGCGTCAAAATATTCTTATTGCCCATACTTCTTTCTCTTAACACCAGCGCTTGCCGATGCATCGCTCCTGCCTCCCAGTACTGCCCCAGCGTCGATCGGCAATATCCGATCCGCTCAAAAAACGACGCTCTTGCCGCATCATCCACTGTTGTCTCTAAAGTGGCCAAGTGGATTGCGTGCGGAAGGTACATCGACCAGGTCTCCTTCTCCTTGTGCCCCCCGTACGGCAAAACCTCCTTAAGCCTCTCCACGGCTTTAACTATCCAACCCTTCTTTTCATCATGGTCCTCCAGCCATTTCGCTGACATCATATGGACCAACCGGTGCATATCAAAACACACCTCACCGCCTAGCCCAGGTAGAGCCTGTTACCGCTCTGTAATAAATACATATCCTTTCAGCATCCCGATCGCTTTCAATTGCTGCAGTGGAGACCCTTTTACAGGTAATAGTGACTTTGGGATATTGCTTCGATCTATACATGATATAAAAGAGAGGTACTCCGCAGCAAGTGGGTCTTCCTTTTAAATCTGATTAAATGAGATATACCATGTTTTAGCAATCGTGCTGTCCATTTCGCGGTATCTACCTGGGTCTTCAAAACTCTCGCCAAAAGCGCCTATCTCCGTATCTCGCATCAATAAGATATATGCTGTAACCGAGGTCTCATTACTATTTATAAAAGCCGCAGCCTGCACAATAGCAAGTGCATGATAAGCAAGTTTCTCAAGCAGCTCATCCACAGCTCTTCCATCGGTGAGCAATGCCCGTTTCGAGATGCGCCGCTCAAACAGCTGCCGTGCTTCCAGCCCGCCCATATCCTGCAACTCCAGGGTTTTTGCCGGGGCTAAAACAGTAGCCGCTTTCCTGCTTCGCGATGTGAAGATGATCTTGCCACTATCATACGGAATGTAATCCAGTAGTCGAGTTTTACCGCTCATCAGTATCTCAGTATCATCCGCATTGTCCACAATCATCAGCCAATTTCGCTTATTTAAGCTTAACGTCTCTTTAACCAGCCGCTTGATATCTGCATTATCGTCACCCAAGCCCGGCATATTAAGCAGTGTTCCGATTTCGAGATATGCAAGCTCAAAGGTTTCTTTGCTAATAGCAGGCACCCAGAAGATAAGGTATCCAGGATGTCGGGCGAGTGTGCGGTATGCAAACTCAAGTACAAGTGCGGATTTCCCACACCCGCCCAGTCCATATACAGTCAAACGTTGGTGGGTATTCGGGAGGAGGAAATGTTCAAGAATCCTGAGTTCTTCTTCTCGTCCGACGAATTGTTCATTTCGTGGAAAGGGTAGTGGCAAGGCAACTATATATGGTTAGCTCCTGGCGCCGTGAGGTGGAACACTACGCTTAAGCCTATACCTGTTAAGTCCTGCAGATGCTCTAGGCCTCGTCTTTCCTGCCGTTTCGCTATCTCCTCTCTCAGCCGGTATTTCGCGTGCTCTTCACCTTCTCCATATATAAGGGGCAGGAATACTCCAAATATCCCCAGAAGGCAATATACTTTATCCTCCTTTAATGTAGTCGTGCGTGGAGCGACCCACTCCAGTCGTTCTTCTATGCTGAAAGTGGAGAACTTCCGTTGTCCTCTAAGGACTTCGATGGGAAGCTTGGTGATGTCATGAATCTCTCGCTCTAATGATATCTTACTGCCTAGTAGTTTCGCATTCTTGGAGAAGAACTCCACGATAGGCGGCGCTAATAGCTCCTGCAGCGTCCAGCCTCGCGTGAACCATCTGCTACGTCGAAAGCTGTCCTCCCATAGTATTCGGAAAGCCTGGGGGTCAGCAACCTCTTCCGGCACTTGGACATCTGATAGATATACGTAGCACTTCTTCGCGCGTTGGTAATATCGAAACATTGAGTTAACCGCTGTCTGAAGCTCTGCGCTGTCAGACTTATTAATACAGCAGGTATCTATCCAGTAGTAAGCAAAGCCATCATATGCCGCTCTGTCCGCACAGAAGCGGATCTTCGCAAAGCCAGTCTTCTTTCTGCCAGTACCGGCCATTAGATCGCTGTATGTGACTTCTTGGCCCTCGCTCCAGGTATGTGAGAGAATTGCATATGGAGGAGTGCTGTCATCAGGGAAGTAAACCAGCTTAAAGCTGCCAACAGATGATGCCTTTAGGAGCCGCATTGTAATATGAACGCTCCACTAAGGTAGAAATAAGTTAAGTATAGAGCAGTAAAGTTGTATTAGAGTTCTATTACAATCTGCTTAAGCCTGGAACCCGCGCTGAAGATGTTAATCAGGCTGAAGGCTAATGCTCAGTTAGTTACTTAGGGCTGCGGGGTATAAAAAATCTGCTGATCAAGCCAGAAGGTTGCAGAAACATCACATGATTCCTCTCTCAAAAGATTGTATTTTATGAAAACCAACCAACAAATAACACATAATAATATATAACATTATTATGAAAATAAACTTTTATTAAACGCATATCTATTTATACTATTTTCCACTTCCTTTTGCTTCCTTGAACGCTGCACATCAGCAATCTTACGCACTGCCTAGCTTAGGCTGGTCAGTCACTGGAACTCACTGTGACACATATTTCTTCAAGGCAACTCAGAAGAGAGACTCCCAGGAGCTAGCGGATATTCTTGAATAACAACCATCTATCTCACACTTCTATTACTAATCCCTTACAGTTATAACTTATATTTATACTTATATAGAATATATTATAAAGTGTTCAAATAATGCTACAACCTGCAACTTTTACTACCATAAAAAACTACTAAAAACGATGTCAACGGTACGGTACGGTACCACATAGGTAAATACCGTACCATACCGTTGTTAGGAACACTTTCCCAATACCGACTAGCTTCACTAGTGTAAGCCACTTCGGAAGGGTTTAGCTTCCTAGAGCAGAGGAACAATGTATAACAAGAGCTTATTGTGGAAGGAATACAATAAGATAGTTATGTTTATGACTTAGAGTAGTCTGAGCTTCAAGAGTATGAGAATGTATTCAAACTAACTACTAGCTATGCTAGACAGTTAAATCACGAAGAGTGTTATATCGGTAGAGACAGGATGTTTATATAGACCTCGTTCTTGATATCCTTGTTGCCTTATACCCAGCGATCATCCCGATCATAAATGATCAGACTGATCACAACTGTATCCCTGATTCGTCAAATTCCTCTGGTCGAATCATAGTCTTGCACTAATGCAAACTGATCACCTCGATCATGAATGATCAACATGATCGTTTTTCTTCCACGTGATTCCTATGTTACTTCGTAACAACCGTACCGTGGGACACCAGACACCCTAATTAGACCTATAAATCAGCTTAAAAAAATATCAGCCATATTATTGCTACCAGGTTTTTAATAGATGAGCATCTCTAAGAAGTTTAAAAGTACACACCTACAAGCCTTGTCAAGTCTCCCTCTGACTTGTTCAGGAGTGAAAGATAATTTATTTAATTTTATAATATTTTCACAGCTATATACTCCCCGCCTACATAATTCCCAGGAGGAGAGTATGACCATTGATCAGGATCTTAGTATCTTTATTGTCTGTGGTGTATGGTTAATTACATAGCGCCTTCTGAAGCAACTACACGGCTCTTTTCTTTTTCATGGCTCCGGGAATTCAGTTGTTTCCTGACCTGCCAACATAACAGCCAACTTTCTTGTCGCGAGTTGCAAATACCACGCATCCTGGCTCGCTCGTCGGCAGGCATCGTGAGCAGTCTCTGATAGCTGGAACTTCATATAATCGGACTTCGTGCTCGAGGATAGCTCAAAGCACAGGCTGTACCAGCTAGTTGATCTGGTATAGCTGGGTCATATAACATACTTGCCCTCACACCAACATGGGGAGAAAAGGCCGGAGCTGAACTCGGTGCATGGGTTCCGAGTCTTCTTAGCACGAACCTCGCACTATACATACTTCTTGCGCATGGTTGCATGGCCCTGAACATGGGCCTGGTCTGTTACACCACCGAAGTTAACTCATTACTCCCCACCCGCAACGAATTCTCCGATCTCGAACCCCACGCCTCTTGCCAAACCAACCACGACGTCCCACGCACAATTAATCCTCCACCGACTTCCGGCATCTACCTCCCCAGTACTCGCTGCCCCTGCGCCGGCTCTAACAATCAATCTTAAACTCGCTAGCGTCGCAACCTGTGCCAGGATATCTAAACTTTGAGGTACGGTGTGTGGAACTACAGCATGCAAGATAGCGAGCATGCGATCAAGGGTAAAAGGAGAGGGTGCAAGAAGAGAACGAGGGATTCGGCGATGTTTCGAGGATTTGGACGTTGAAGCACCTGCGGCGCGTTTGCGTTTTTTTATCGAGGAGGCGGTGCGCATGAAGAAGATCGGATCCTGCTTTGCCGGATTGAAGGATGCTAGGTAGGCGGCACAGAGTATGTACTTCGCATAGTAAGGGAGGTCATGCATCATGGTGCGCGAGGATGTGGTATCACGTTTCTCCGTCTCTTTTTGAGGAACCTCGCGTGGAACAAGATTGTGCACGAGCACGCTGTCGTCCTGGAAAAGGCTACGTCGAGAGACCATCAGACGTGCAAAGTCTCGTGTACCAAACGTTCCGTCCACAATTGGGGCTGTGAAAGGCTTCCACAACTTTTTGCATGTGCTCCTGAAGCTGATCAAGTCTCGCGCGGCTCCTTTGGCCAAAGTGTCCCAGACTACCCCACAGAATCGGCCCCAGACGTAGGCATCGTCCTCAGCCGCTTGTTCTGCCGTGTACGCAGCATTGGGATCTAGACCATCTGGAAATATTTTCTCGGGAGAAAGTGAGAGAATTTGAATCGATTCGGCACGGGAGTATGGCGGGAAGTGAAGATGCGGAATCAATGGAGAGTGGTAGTATCGAGGCGAAGGAACGGAGAGGATAAAGATAATCGTAAGGCTAGAGATCTTTCAACTCGTTAGCATGGTCATGCTACAGTGCGAAACATGCAGTTGTTTGTGTCCATACCGTCTCTGCAAACCTAGCCAGCGCAGGGATAAGAGTTGGAGGGGCATCCCTCTGGTGGTCAATCCCGTCAAAGACTAGGACGAGTTCTTTGCCGTCCTCCAGCATTGCGCTTAGCTGTACGTATAGCGAGTTGAGGTTCTCGCAGCGTCCGTTATGAGCATGGTTGGCATGATGGTACGTCTCGACTGCACCTGCAGCAGTAGTGACAGTCTGCTCAAGCAATTGTCGTCCTGTGATACATTCTTTCGAATCGATAACCGCATGCGGGATCTTCAGGGTCTCCAGAACAGCACGTGTGATCAAAGTCTTTCCGGTCGCTTCGAGGCCATGGATAACAAGATTTCGTGGACGCGCTGTCGAATTCTGGCGAAGAGTCAGCTCGAATTGGTTCGCAAGTGCAAAGGCCGGTCGTGGGACTGCCAACGTACGCAAAGGAGAGCCCCTAGAGTGCGCACCTGCACCGCACGGCACGGGAATTGCTTGTCAATCAGCAGCAAAAGCTCTTCTGGTAGCATTGCGTGCGTTGTGAGAATTGCAAGAGTCTCGCGACGCCGTTCGCTGGCCACAGCTCGGGCTGATTGATGTTCCTCCAAACGTTGGAACACCCAACACGACGCGACGTTAGAACTAGCGCGACGCACGTGGAAGGCTGGTTGATTGACAAGGCTGACACACTTTGCCTTTTCCACCTGAACCTACGGAGTGTGAATGTAATTGATTCGTAGATTGGCAAGTAAAAATGAATGACCTTACACTACTACGAGGTCAATTTGGGACTCTCTTGTCAAACAACAAAATTACTCCGTCAACGCGGACAATTCTCACCTAAATTCCTCCTTCATCGACTCACCTAACTCCATTCAGTACATATATGTATGGTTTCGAGCAAAGCAATTTCTGCCTGCCTTGTGGTTCGCACGCTTCCCACCGACATGTTCAAGATTCAAGTGCTAGCTTACAGGATGCCATTAGAAGAGGTCACTTGTATAGCTTTAGGAACGGTGTGTCCTTGTCCGCCTCCAACAATATCTCTCCTACCTCTTCATAGCACAAGGCGTGACTTCGACAGTAATGAATTTGAGACCCTTGACGAATGATTCTGGAATCGAAATTCAACTGGCGACAATCGCAAACGATGATGAGTTTGGACAAAAGAAGCACTGTGAATTGCAGCGAGCAAAGTCGATTTCCAAAACGCATGTCAGCGACACAACGCGTGAACGTGTTTCAAGCATTCTGAGTTAAGGATTCAAAACCGCAGCAGCATATCGAGCAACGAGCTCGTTGCTCACCGGTCACAGAACTCACGGTAAATACATTTCTACCTGATGAGGCTTTGGAAGTTGACGCTTCCCCAAACGATGGTCCACAAGAACGCAAATGCAGAACAGCCAACTCCCTTTGAACGATAAATGAAGAAGCCCAAAGGGAGAAAGAATTTTCCAAATAATATCAATGAAAAAAAAAAAAAAAAAACAATTACACGCTCGGCATCATATCTTGCACGTCTAGTGTAGCAAGCCTGATTGGGCGACGACACTTTCGACTGTTGGCCTCGACACCGCCGCTTCGTTTGTCCTCCTGACGGTTGAGGCCAACTTTATGATTACAACAGTTTAGTATACTTCATATAGCATCTCACGAAGCTAACTTGCAACTTTCAAAGTCGTGCTTGAAGTCACGCGTATTTGCATGTTGCCTAGAACATCTCGAGGCCTGCCTCCCAGAAGATCAACTCTCCAACAGCAGCCGCAATGCCTCAAGCTGCGTTGGTTCTTTGTCGCACCATAGCTTTGTCAGGCTGCTCGTAAGCCCATATGCGCTTGCGGCTTTGTTAATTTCCCCCGAGTTACCATTGACAAAGTTTTTGCACAAGGCCGAAGTGTTTGTGTGAACGAAGATCTTCGTCTGGCTACCTCGCACGGCGACGTCCGCAGCTACCTGCACCCCTGCATTTTCCGCGGCCAAAAGCCCCGATCATTGCGCTTCATTGTACTGAAAGACCCAAGATACGTCAGAGCATTTGCGTGAAGATGGGGAAGAGTCTCACAAACCCCACAGAAGCGGTTTACTTGTACGGTCGACTGTATCCATGGACTCCACCGTCAATGCCTACGCCTCGGTTCCGCAGTGCCTCGGATCTCGCGCGCGCCCAGTCGTCCCCCTTCGTGCTGCTCTTGAAGTAATATTTTTCAGCCTCGACCTCGTCTTTCCTGCAGCCAATACCTTCTTCTAAGAGCTTTCCCATCAAGCCGTTCGCGAGGTGTACACCGCCCAGTAGGGCTCGCACCGTGTGCGTGTAAGCGAGTTTCTCTTGTTGTCTTGTCAGTTTTCCACTGTTCCAGAGCAGATCGTGCGCGATCTCGTAGTCAGCTTGAGGTAGTCCCCGGCGGGCAGCGAGGTGCAAGTAGTGCATTGCAAGAATGGGATCGATAGGAGCATCGCATGCTCCCCCCGATGATGTCGTGGACATTGATGAGCGCCGTCTACCCCATCTACTACCCGATCGTGAGATTTTAGTGGATGCCTTTTCGGCCTTTCTGGCTTCCTTAGGATCAAAGTAGCCGCAACGATGGACTTGGCCGAGACGAAGTTGGCTAGGCCCATAACCTAGAAGTGCTGCTTTGCGCAACAAATTCATCGCTTCAATAACATTGAGCTGGACCAAACTCTTGGTGTTCAAGCCCTTCAACTTCGAGCCTGAAGGCTCCAGGTAAAGCGTGGCCAGGTGCTTTGGGCAAACTCAGTTGCGAAATCAAAATGAATATGTTCGTTGTAAACTCACGTGCAACGCGTTTGGATAGTCCTTATCAGATGTAGCGACAGCAGATTTGAGAATGCGAAGACCTTCTTCCTTGTTCTTCTTGATGCCCAGCAGACCGTCGAAATGCGCTTCTGCTAACCTCTACGTCCAAAAGTTAGCAAATATTCTACGGAATCAGACGCAGAGCTCCGGAAGAGTAGTTGGCAACGATGGCAGCCTCTCGCAATCAAAGCTTCCACTTGAACTCACATGTAGACAGGCGGCATCGTTATGAGCGCCTCCAGCTCGATATCTCATCAAAGCATCACCCAATACACCTCGCTGCTCCGATAGCTGCCCCAGGTAATACTGCGACCGATAATAGCCTTTACTCAAGGCTAGAAGGAACATATGCTCGCGCTCCTCCCCATCAGTCAGGTACCTGGCAGTTAGAAAGTAAGCTTTGCCAAACTCCATGCGCCTCAAGTCGTCAACCATGCGGGAAGCCTCCAAACGCAGCAAAGTATCCCCACTGGATTCTGAAATTTCGGCTTCCGTCCTCTTAACCTGCAATGCCGCTATGCGTTTCTCGTGAGAATCTTGCACGGCCAAATACCGCAGGCTGTCTTCGGCCCAAGCGAGCTGTTCTTCAGCATCCTGAGACTGAGCGCATAGCAGCATAGCGTCAAGTAGACGCTCACGTGTACGCTCATCCCCTTCAGGGACGTAGTCTGGTAGATTATTGAAGCGATGATCCACTGGTATTAGACGAACTGACAGGTCTGGGGACATTGGCGATGGGATGGATTGGCTAAAGGTAGGTGAGTTCAAGGTCGACCCGGTGATTGGGCTCGAGACGGTTGCGCAGTTAGTAGCGCTGGAAGCAGACGATTCCGGCCTTTCTGCAACGCCATCGACCAGTACGGGGATCTTTTCTTCAACACGTTTTGGATCCGAAATCAGACCTTCGTGCGGGGACTCGACAACCTCCCCCTCGGCGTGTGACGCAATGACGGGAACGGTTCGAAAGGCCGATTCACTTTGGATGCTAGAAACTTGATCAACCTCCGCTTGGCCGGAGTCTCTCCTACCTCCAAGTTTGTCATGCGAAATCTTCTTGCTTTGAACAGTTGAGTCGCTCAACAGTTCGTCAAGTAGAGAGTCTAAATGGGATGCCGGATGAGCTGTATATGCTGCCCGCGAAGCTGAAGGTCCACCCGTTCGAGAAGAGGACGTTTCGGTTTGACCATCAGCTATCAAAAATGATTCCTTTGAGTCAAGAAGATGTGAATTCGTCGATTTCGTGTCCCAAGTAAGACCAACCAAGTCCTTGAACCCGCTGTTTGACGGTGTAGACGGCTGAGCCTCCCACTCGTCGTCATCGTCACCGAAACTTATGAGATCACCGATTGCTTCTGCGCTGAGCAGATCATGTGGGCCATGCACCTCTGCCGACGCGCAGGTCTGCTGTTCGGGCACTTGGTCTGACAGAAAGTCCATCTGAGCCTGGCGTCGAGCCATCGATGACAGCGAGGACGTCGCACCCGGAGAGACCTCGCCAACGCTCAGATAACTGTTCTTACGCGCCGTCTGGAAGGCCGCCCTGTACGCCGAACTGTTGAGCAGCGCACCATCGAATTCCTTGTCCTGTTCAAATGTCGTGTAGCCTTCGTACACGGACTCCGGGAAGCACATTTCCTTGTGCTCCTCGCGGATCTGGAGAGTGGCATTCGCTATTTTCTCAAGGGTCGCATTGGCATGTTGGAGGGTGGAGTGAGTCTCCGCCACCGTTTTTCTGTTGATTTTAGCGTCAAGCTTTACCAAGGCTTGAACAATGGCAACACTCACGCTTGAAGGCACACCAAGACTGTCTTCAGCCCTTCTACATGGCCCTCTATTTGGCTTCGATAGTCCTGGATGATCTCGTCGTTGAACAGCAGACCTGCTCTTTGTTTGAAGTTGGCGTCCTTTGCTTTGTCTGGCATCCACTTCCCAAGCTCCTTCTGGAGAAGGAGAAACACGGTCCAGCATCCCGTCAAGGTCTGGTCGATGGCGCCCTTGAGCTCCGCATCGTCCTCGATCTTTTTCGCGAAGAACGAGTCTTGACCCGTGAGGGCTTTGCTGAGTTCATTCAGCGTTACCTTGACCAGGCTGGCTTTCGCAGATAAGGACTTCAGCTTCGTCGAAGCGTCCGCATACTGCTGGATGAGATGGTCGATGGCTTTGATGGTGGAAGCGCACGCGGATATGATCTGTATAACGTTGACCGCAAGTGAGAACGGCTCTACCATGCTTGCAACGAAACGGAAACGGACGAACAGGGAAGCATAGGGTAAGAGGGTTCACAGACAGAAGATAGAAGCATGCTTATCGAGCTGCACGGGAGAACATCCCCGCCCTGCTGAGTCGCAGCAACGGCATACACGCGACGGCCACGGTCGCGCGAGGCTGAGTCGACGTGTAGAAGAGCCTTGGCCTCAGCCGAGTGCATGTCCAGATGCTCAGTTTGACTTGGCGGAGCTGCAGAGAGAGCCAGTAATGTGCCTGCTTGACAGCACATGTTCTTTAGCGACACGATCTTTCGCTCGCGAAGACCACACCGATAGAACCGATGAGGCCACAATGGGGCTTTTTTTACTCAGCCCGCCGTCACTCCGCCGTTATCGACGCCAAACCGGCAACGCGGTAGAACTAACTTGGTTGGAGAACCATCACTCACGTGCTACAAGCAGCTAACTTAATTGTTCTGACCACGAACGTCACTCGACGAGCGTATATCAGAGCAATGGGCCATGTTCATGATGGTCATGAAGATGTTCAAGATTGATGAAATTTGGCGAACTGCTCCTGTGATTCAATGTCGCGATACCGGATTTTTTTCTTCTCCGTTCGCAGATCCATTCCATCCTCTCCGTTCGCAGATCCATTCCATCCTCGCTAGTCAAAGCTTCAGCGATCAATGCCTGATGAACTGCATCTGATCTGCACTCGATCTATCCAGACGATCATAGGCAGAAAGTCTTCATTGAGGCCGCCGTAGATGTTCATCAAAAATAGAATCATTTGTGTTCGAACCGTATCCGAACGAGCTGAGATTGTTCGACCGATCTATCACGTGTGGTTCCACAAAGCCGCATAGGCAAGCAGCATTTCAAGCTGAGATTATACCTACAAAGATTGGTCCTGCGCGCGACAAAGAGCACAGAGTCAAGACAGCCGCAATCAAAATTGAATCCGCAGACCCACTAGCCTGCCTCATGAAATCAGCCAGGTGGTCGATCAGATTAGCGTGTTGCGAATGAACTGTTCCACGTCTTTGCATGTTGGCTCCAGCGCAGAACGCTTCTTTAAGCTACAGCTTCGATTGAATCTTTCCCAAATAGTCTGCAGACAAGCCTGCAGGGCCGTCGTAGATCTCGCCCTCTAACGCTCGCGCGTTGATCTGCGTCACGATCAGCTGTGTCGAACGCAAAGCACGGGTTTTCCAGGGTGTACTCACATGGCGCATGCCCAGCTCCTCGACCTTCTCGACGCCCAACAGTCTCATGGCCGTCTCCGTCTCCGCCTTCAAGATGTTGAGCACCCGTTCCACTCCCGCCGTGCCCCCTGCGCCGAGCCCGAACAAAGGAGCGCGTCCGATTCCGACGCCCTTTGCACCCAACGCCAGAGCCTTGACTACATCCGTTCCCCTCTTGATTCCCCCGTCCACCCACACCTCGAGCTTCTCGAACACTTCGGGGCAGTATTTTCTGATCTCCATCAAGGTGTGCACGGCTGGTGGAGCGGTGTCCATGGCTCGTCCGCCGTGATTGCTGAGAATGATGGCGCGAACTTGTGGGAAATGTAACGAGGCTAGGTACGCGTCCTCGTGCGTCTGAATGCCCTTCAGCACGATGGGCAGCTTCGTATGCCGGGCTAGCCATGGCATGGTGTTCTTCCAAGTCAAGTCGGCGGCCGTGCCAGCGAACATTGCTTTTCCCACCGGTCCTGACGACGAACCCAGACCCTCGGCGTCGTAGTCCGCTTCGTTTCTGACGGCCGAAGTCACCGGCAACTTCGCCGCTATGTTCATTCCCTCTCGCTCATCGTGCTCGCGTTTCCCCGGAACGGGCGCATCCAGAGTTAGACAAACAAATTTGATGCTGTGAAGTTTGTTGATTCTCTGCAGCATCTTCTCGGACTTTTGGCGCTCGTCCTGGACGTACAGTTGCCAGCCAAAGATCTGGTCCGGCCCTGCTCCGGCGACAATCTCTTCTGGCCGCTGACTCGCATTGTTCGAGATGAGCTGCATAGCGCCGTACTTTGCACATGCCTTTGCTATGCCATGTTCGCCATCCGGATGACCCAGCCGCGCCATGGCGGCAGGCGAGACATATATTGGCAACCCAACCCTGTGTCCAAGGAATGTGGTGGATGTATCGCATTTGACGCAATCGACAAACACGCGGGGTCGTAGCAGGATCTTGCGGTATGCGGTATTGTTGAAAGACTTGGAAAATAGGTCATCGGCGGCGGAAAAGTAGTATGCCCAAGCTTTTTTAGAAATCTTTCTGGTCGCCAATGCCTCTATGTCATCCAAATTCAGGCACTCTTCCAGCGTCGGCAATCTCTCCTCGTCTATTTCGTTGCGTGCAGGCGCTTTCTCTGCCTTCGGCAATGTGGCTTCATCTACCGTACCCAGACATGCTGAGGCGGGCAAAGCATCCTCAAGCGTGCCTGGAGGGTGTATCGGATCGTATTCCTCCGTGGCATCGGTGCCAGCGAGTCGGAGGATAACTTTGGAGCCACCGGGGTGACTCGATAGAAATGAGGTGACGTCGTACACTTTACCGTACAGGATTACCCAGCACGAGTCTGCGGATCTGTGGGTCGATACTGGTAGCTTGTTGGCTCAGTCTCTTCCTTGGAACGCGGGGGAGCGGTACCTTCCTTGTAGTCAAGCACTTTCGACATTGTTACTACACGCGATCTATTCTTCGATAAGCTCCAAAGGGCGCTGATATAGGCAGAGTGAGAAATATAAAAGTTATCGCGCGATCATTCTCCGAAGATCGCGCATCGCAGTTCGGAAAGCTGGGGTAATGTGCAGGGTGCAAAGCCTGTGGACGTTCGCTGATAATTGTTCCGAATGTCAGCGGTCGGATCGCTTTCCCCGAGTTGGGTGACACGTCGTGCAGGTCGAACCACCTCATTGTTCGCCATCCACCATACTTTAGAAGTTTACAGTAGCCTATGGACAGGATAACTTGCTTCGCAACCATGCGACTCGTGTAAAATCTATCTCACTTTTACATGGCGTAAGTACTAGCTAGTGTAGTGCATCAAGATCAAGCGTTTCGCGAAGAGGGCAAGAACGAAAGCAGTTTACCCACGAAGAAATATTGCACGAACTTGCTCTGCACTCCCTAATCTGAAGAGTGCTTGGCCTAGGCTCTGAAAACTATTTCTATTAATTGGACTTCCGGGTTAGCCGAGGCAAACAAAATGACGCCTCTCATGTGCTGTGGGAGATCCTGCGACGTGCTCCGTGTCCAGGTTGGGAACCGTCCTAACCACTCATCTTTCTCTGACAAGATTTAAATTCTATCATCGAAAGCTGACCTAGGCACCATTTATCGGAGCAGCACATGCTACGAAAGAGTGGCGACGCGTCATCCGATCCCAGTGCATTGTATGGTGTAACCATTGCTTTGGGCGTAGCAGCGATTAAAGATTCTTTTTACCGGGCTTTATCGGAATTTTCGCCAGAGGGAGAAATTTGGCAAAGAATTCCTCTTGGAAGACGAATGAGCTGCATTCGCCCATTGCCAGTTTCGCGCAGGCAGCTTGGGTGAGTAAAAAATGTTCCAAAAAAAAAAAATATGCTGAGATTGCTTTGCGGTCGTGACTACGTGTTTCGCATACGTTTTTCAAGGCTTTATTGATGCCCTTGTCCTGTAAGCAAGGTTTTCACCCTGATGCCTCCTGCGTCAATGATGCCAGGTGTACTGTCGTGATCCGGTGGTAAGGATTGTTGCTCCGTGAAAGTTTCCAAGAGATGATGACTTTCCGTCCCTTGAGAGCGTCTGGAATGATTCGAGACTATCGTGGCCTCCAAGTCGGAATCAGACGGGAGCTCGTAAATGGGTAGATCGAATTCTCTCCAAGTGCATGGACGTCCCTGTGTTGGCGACTTTCTTCGTGAACTTGTATGACGTCCACTTCTCTTTTCTGTCTAATTCTTGGAAGCTGCACTCGTGGATCGTATCTCGGTAGAAGGTGGTGTCTTTTCCTTCGATCACAGGGTAGTGGCTATACATCCTCACCGATCGGTTGTCACGAGAGATGGAAAAGGCCAAGATCTTTCTATTGGGCTCACTTTCACGCTTCAAAAGTCGAAAAAGGCTCGACAATCGCTCTGACCGTAAGGGTCATGCTATGAGCATTCTGCCAGTGTGCGACATCAAGCGCTGCAGTACCGGATGTCACTTCACACGCTAGCAACGGGAGGTGCATATGGTACGTTGTCTTGAAGACGTGATCGCCGACAATGATGTCGCCAGCAAAAGGTGACCGTTTTCTAAATTGGTGTCATATGTATGCCTCGCATTTGAAGCCCACGAATTAGTCAGGCTCGGATAAGTATCGATCAAAGGGACGGCATTCCCCCACGCCTCCCGGACACTTTCAATAAGACATTCGAGTCTGGGATTATATGCCGCTAGAGCCTCAGCTGATGGAAAGAGTAACTGACCGATCGCGAGGTCCTGTATAATCATGGCTTCGTTGCGGATATCTATCCTGTCGCAGGCCTTGCTGAACACATTATCGTCAAATAGAGAGTTGAGGTGGATGAGTTAGTCTGTCTCTAGTAAGGTTGCACGAAGACTCTTGTTATCCTCCGTAATTCCCTTTTCACTTACGCCAACAGAGCTACGCATGAAAGTGTCCCTGACTTCAAGCAGGGTTATAAAGCGTGGGTCGTTAAAATTTACAGAATCTTCATCTCTCGTCGTTTGAGAGCTTGGTGTATTTGAGTTGTCCGAGAAGTAGCTTAAATCTCATCGTGTACGTCGAGGAGAAAGCGTTGAAGCCCTAACGGCAGACAGATGCCTCATTGTGCCCGGCTCAAAACGATCTCTCCGCCTAAATGTAGGTTTTGGCTCAGAATCAACAGACCTCATCTGCGTACACTGACCTCCCCAATGATGTTGCTTGATAACTCTGCCTTTCAGCAGCAAACTCCGCAGATGCCAAGAATCGCTTTTGATTAAGCGATCATCGGCAACCGAATTGTCGATTCCACACAATTGCTTGCGATTCTTGTATAGCGAAGCAGCCAGACGAGGTCATAGAAGTTGGAGGAGGGAACTCACGTACTTCTTTTCTCAAAGTCTTGTTCACTGGTGGACGATTCAGGTGCTGGCGACCGTGGATCTTGTCAAGCGATGAGACAGCTGGTTTGTGCCGCAATGACAGTCCATCTAGAGTCCGCCTCAAGACCGCGTTCAAAATGGCTCGACAACTCATTGAACGTCATCGTTGGCTCGTACATACCTCGCACAGGCGTCATGAAATATAGACCTAGAACGAGTAGCATGACCATTCCGATCGGGAGCTCCGTGGTTTATCCGTGCCAGTTCACTCTGACGCTCTCTGATTGCCAACTTCCTTGCCAGCATTGATCTCTCGAAGTGGCGCTTTTTACATATCTACAAGCTGCTTCAGGATGGAAACCGAACAATAACAATCCAATCCTTCATACAATCAATGCAACCTTTTGCATGACAATCGCTTCCTTTTTCCTTCTTGTACCCTGCATAACAGCGATTCCTTTGCATGGCTTAGCTTAGCTAGGCACCCACATGCAACAAACTGACAGCATGATAGACATAAATGGTACGGAGTCGTCTTGAGTGCAAAAGACGCACTAACCATCGATCAAAACCCCGGAACCCGCATTTCAATAGCTGAGCTGAACAATCATGACCGCTCTGAAGCCCGAACAATACCCCGTGGCTGATAATGCATCATTCGTGCCGCTGAAAGCATACTGGGTTCACCAAGCGCGAGGAGGCGCCACAAGGACAGACATTAGTACCATTCTACAGCAGCTCGATCTCCCATTCGAGTACCACCACATGAAAACGGCCAAGGAGGCAGCGTCAAGCAAGCCCTGGACGATATTCAAGCTTACACGCAACTCAATCATCCGTCCGGTCCACATGGTAACCAGCGGGAGTGACGAGATTTGCAAGATCACAGGCGCAATCTTCACGCACAACGTCCGCAAAGCGATTTTCCCACCCGGATCTCCATAATTCAGCCACTTTCTTCAAGTTCATTCAGTCGGTATCGCTCGCAAGTCGGAGACCTTCATCAAAGACAACACGGTGTACTTTTGGGAAGATGCACCAAGCAGCCAGAAGCAAAAGGTACTGTACCAAAGTCCGGGGTCAGCAGAAGGTCAAAGTTGGGGAGTACGCAGCGAAACACGCCTTCTCAGACGAGGGTATCTTGATGGTGGACGAGGCTACGGTCAATGTCGTAGTCGCCTTCGTGACTTGCTTCATTGTGCTAACTAGGAGCGACTCGTTCGCAAAGGTCGCTTGACTGACTCGATGGCAACGACGAATAAGAGATATAATAGCCATAATACTTAGGTGTAACGCCTGCCGCTTGCCGCTCATCTTTTGGACTACATGAACAGAATTAAACCGTCTTCACGCAAGCTTCATCTGCGCTTGAATGCCCTTCTCTAAGACTGAGGCGCTCTATTGCCGCATCTACGGTCTTTTCGGATTAACAGGTGGCTTGGTCGAAGTATTTACGTTGGTCGGGTCATAGTGCCCTTGAACTGAAATCCATGGCCAGAGTTGTTGTTAAGAGAGAATTCTCGAAGCACAGACGACAGTTGGAGCCGTTGCGGAAGCGATTGCTAGATATGCAAACATGTTACCATCAGTGAATTGAATATATTGAATTGGAAATTTCCAAATTGCTATAGCACGCATGGAATGTTAGCACCACCCCTAGGAGCCTTGGAACCCATCTATGCATATTGGTGCTCCGAAATTACTAGCCACAAAGGTAATGCTTACAACCTGGTGATATCACGGCGCACCAAACCCGTTGCCTTGAAATATTGAACAATCTTTACTCTTGCAACTTTGAATACGCTTGCGTCTTCGATACTTGGCGATATATTTATTGAAGCATCAAAATCACTCATTTCCGCAGCCTCGATAATGTCTTTTAAGCAACTTCTTACGACTTTTGCAGATTGAGGTTTTGAAAATATGCCGCTTGTGTGGATTACAACCCATAGTGTCGCTATGGCATCGATACATGGTCCGACAAGCTGATTGAGCCCCGCAAATAATTGCCCTGGCACTGGACGTACGTTCCCATGCTCTTTGCATGCCACCAGTACTAGGTATAAAGGTCATTTTTGGAGAATCAGTCCAGTCAATTGATGTTTTGACCGCCGAGTTTACTGGCCAATCTGGAACAGTCTACAAAGGTAATCTTGTAGTTGGTTGTGACTGTCTAAGATCTGTTTGTCGAACAGCGTAGTTGGGGCAAATTTGAACCTTGAGCGGCGGGAGACCTGGCTCATTAAATTGTCCTGGACCAAGTCGCAGAGAAAAATTGACGAGAGTTCATCACACAGCCCGCATTCTGCCTCTGGATCAAGCCAAGTTCGTATGTTGTGGCATACTCCTTCAGATCTGGACAACAACATGGTCCTATGAGTTCCGGACGATCTGCCATCAAATATCAGCAAGACCAGCAACATAAGCGAATTGCGGGCTCTGTTTCAAGATCGGGACCCAGTCCTAAATCGATTCCCTAGTCATGTTGATCATGTTGAAAAGTGGAAGTTAATGTAGCTCGATGAGCTTGGCACTTGGAAGAACGAGTCCGCGAATATTATCTTTCTCGAGGACAGCTACCACTCAAATGCTCCATTATCTTGCGCAGGGGCATCCTCAGCAATAGAGGGTGGTGCAGTCCTTGGAAAGCTTTGGAAAACTTGACCACATCCAATCAGTTACCCAGTGCTATCGAAATGTGATTATGTGGCAGAGGCTAAGACAGGGAAGGAATGAACTTGTCAATTAATTAATTGTCTGTCTAAATATGGATCTCAATATCACGACCAAAGAGCTCTGTATTTACTATTACAAAAAGAAACACGTCTTCCGCTTGCCAGATGGTCCCAAGTAGATGGCAGACTTCGTCTTAAATAGCTGCTGTGCGTCCAATCGAACTGATGGCTTTCCCAGTCGATGGTATGTACAATTTGTAATGTCGAAAACACGAACAGCATATATTGATATGCTTAATTAGCGCTGATCCGATGATCCGAGAATATATATTTAAGCTATGATGCTATCTCGGTAGCACGAACAGCTACCGAACATATAACAAATTTGAGAACTTTGCCTACTTTCCGTCTACGTTGGTGGAGTAAATTGAGCTATAGTCCGAAAGACGGAGCCAACGAGGTCGCTGTGCACAGCACATTTACTTTTTTTGCCTATACACATAGCTGCTATATCTTCGTGCTATGACTGAACAAAGCCTGCGCAATCAAGCTCTAGGAGTTTATGCTGTGGCTATGATCAAGCCATTGGTCGCATCGAACCGGAATGCGCGAATTCATAGCTCTATCCTTCTCTCTCATTTTTGATGGATTTCCGCTTATCATCGTGCTTCAATCCTCGAGAGATAATTCATCGCGTGCCGTGTAAGCTGTGCAAAAATTTTCTTCATGTACAAAAGTAGCGACTCAAAGACGTTGCCATGTACAAGAGTGAGCTCATGAGTGACGCTATCCACAGTTTTATTGTCAAATTTTCTACATGTGGGTTACATGACAGGCGATAGATGCAGCTAGGGAACAAGGAGCGGTTTATAATCGGCTATTTACTCACTGCACACAAGGAGTGGGCTAACATCAGCTCCTCTTGTTATCATGATATACTGCAATCGTCTCCTCAATCTCATCGTTGCTTCCATAAGATTGACCATTGACATTCTGTTGCTCCTTCTTCAATGACTCCCTCCTATGCAAGTATTTCACCACCAGAGCGGTGATAATCAAAACTGCAGATATGACCGTAACACCGGTGAATCCTTTGTGGTACCTAGGTGCCTCGACTTGTTTCCATATGATAAGTGGCAGCCATGCTTGGAAGACGTACGCGATTTCGTTCATGGTGGCAATCACAAGAGCACGTTCTTCGTTATCGTCGGAACAGATCTCGTGCGCCCATGCCATGATGAGACCACTGAGCCCGCCACCACAACCAGCCAGGATGTAGCAAGCCCAATGCCAACCATGTGGAATATTCCAAATCGCCAACGATGCGGCTGTAATGATGTTCATGATTCCGCCGAAGATGATGGGTGGCCATCGTTCACCTTTCAAGACTGAGTCGGATGTCCAGGCATATGTGAGTGTTGTAACAACCTGTACGGCATACGTGGTTGTAGGATAGGAGTTAATCTGAGGCACAGTGTACTTTGGATGTTTTGATGCCTTCAGATACTGTGCAAAAACAGGCTGAGCACTTGCTGGATTGCCATTGTTGAAAGTGCTTTCCTGCTGCGTGAGCATATGACTTTGGGAAATGAAGGAAATACTTACACATAGAGTAAGGTTAGTAGGTATATGTGCCAGGTGCTGAATATCCTCTTGATCTTCGCTTTGGTGTACGGCGCCCTGCCTTTACGGCCTTCGAGCTGCATACGCTTCTGTGCGAATGCAATCTCTTCCTTCGTCAGATACCATGGCTTCGCGATCTCTGGTACATCTGGGAGCACAAAATACCCAGCCAGAGCGACTGGTAATGTAATTGCCCCATCAACGATGAAGAGCCATTGCCAACCTCGAAAGCCATACCTTCCGTTAAGCTTGTATACGGCTGCCATGAGATATCCAGAGAACATGCTACCGATGGCACTACTCGTGTGGAATATACATGAGCGCTTTGCAAGCTCATCTTTGCGGTACCAGCTGCCGATGATATATTGCATGCCTGGGTCTGATGGCGATGTTAGCACTTGACGATCACTCACTGCAACGGTGAGAAGCAAATTACGGCACCGGAGCCAGAGCTTAGATAACGAGCCAGTGCCGATAATTGGTGCTAGATCCCTCGTCTCAGGTTGGATCGTACTCTACTGGTTGATTAGCCAAAATCAAGCTGTGCTCTTAAGAGACTTCTTACCACAGAACGTGCTCTCAGCGAGCCCAACGAAGAATCGAAGGATGTAGATTCTAGATGAATAAGCTAATGTCTTGCTTGCATTGTAATAAACATACGTGCGAGCGCTCTCTTTCCGACTGAGACTGAACGTCAGGACGCCCCAAATCAATTCCATCGTTGGAATCCAGTAACGTGGTCGAATCCTCGTAAGAATCAAGTTGCTTGGAATCTCTCCGATCACGTATCCTACAGTCCAACATGTTTGCATGTAGTTGAGCTGATTTCCATAAAGACCAAGGTCCTCCTTCATTCCAGAAACGAAGGCGTTATTGATGTTGACTTGGTCTAGATATTTGATGAAGTAACCCAAGGATGCGAAGGTCAAGATCGCCGCATCAAGCTTGAATAGGAAGCGTCTTTCCTCCGGACTTTTGTCAAGCGTATCCCAAATGTACGAAACCCATCTTCGTTTCGGTTTCTCCTCAATAGTCTCGGCAGGGTGCGCTAAGGCTTCCTCTGTGGCTTTGCTGGTAGTCATGATCGGTAAAAGATGATATCGACCCAAATATGAAGTGCTAGGTGCACGAGCTTTCCTAAACCAACGCAGCAGCTGCATTTTGTAGTCGCGGAACATCATTGACGTCAATGCATCTAGGGCTAAAGGAACCGAGTTAACAAAGCAGTGCTCATCTGCGCCTCAAATGGTGCAATGTACAGCTGGGCATGATAATCTTCCTCAAGGAGACGATTGTATTGTCGGCATTAGTGTTCGCTATCAGAGGAAGACGCTAGTTCGACCTTTTTAGGCCTTTAGGCATGGTTGATTGTGGTGCTATTCTTGCCTCTTACAAGGCTGATATTGCGTGCTGACATTCTACCAATTCGGTTGGCCGACACGATTCATACCACGACCTTAGATGGGGACTTGTTACACCCTAACTGAGTCAAGCACGAGTTGTTAAAAACACTGAATTGTTATTTGCTTATAGAGACAGCGTTGTAGCTCAGATTGTTTGCTAAGGCGCTTCTGGTTTAGGCCGATGCCAACTCCTTCTTCTCGTCGTCGCCGAGCAGGCCCAGAGCTTCTCTTCTCGTCGGTGCATCCGCCTTGAAGAAAGGCTTCTCAGCAAGCGATGTTACCCTTGTTCCGTGACGAGGCTCGCTTCCTGCATAATCCCAACTAGCATTGTGGATCGTGATACGATTATCCCAGAGAGCAGACGTCCGTGGTGTCCACTTGAATCGTACCTGGATGTCCACGTTTCGTTCATACACATCGCACAAGTAGCCCAGAATCACGTCACTCTCAGGTTTGTCAAAACCGACAATACGGTCAGTCATCGCGCGATTAACCCAAAGAGCTTTCCAGCCGGTTGCCGGGTGCACACGTACAAGCGGGTGCTCACGCTCAACATACTTAGGGCCTTCGTGTTCTTTGCTGCGTGCTAGATATGGATGAGCCGATCGGTAAATGGCGGTCTTGCCGTCAATGAGTTTCCGAAAAGCCGGAGAGAGCTTTTCGTACGCTGCGTAACCAGATGCCCAAAGTGTATCTCCACCAACGGTTGGCACAGTGTCGTTGTGCAAGTGGGTTATACCTGCGGGTTGATGCTCATGCACTAGGTCTGTGTGCCATCTTGAAGCACCACCCGGATTGCGGAAATTCGCCGCCCTTTCAGTGGCTTGTAAGTCAGGCCAAATAACGGTGACACCAACGACGCCAGGTACCTGGGCCACTTGAGGCTGCATTATTTCTATTAATGGACACGTTGTGATAGTATTTGAATACACCTACGTGAACCTCAACTTCTCCATAGTATTCGCCGAGCTCACGCTGCTGCTGTGGAGTGATGTCCTGATCCCGGAAGAACACTACGCTACGTTCAGCAATCAGCAAAGCCAATTCATCTTTTTGCTGATCCGTCAAGTCTTTCAGCTGCAGGCCACGGATCTCGGTACCGATGTAGTTGGTAAGATGAATGACTTCTGATGCTGCTGATAGTAGAGCCTTCTTCTCCGGGTCAGCTCTGGATCCAGCATCGACGTATTCGCGATCTTTGCTCCGGATGTTGTACACGTCATCCAGGTAAAGCGGTTTCAGAGGACGGTAAGGGTATCCAGCGGAAAGATCAATTCCAGCCTTTTCCAATCGTTGACGAGCAGCATCAGGAATTCCTAGAGTATCCTTTCGCGGTTCTTCGACATCTTTGATTGCTGGGTCAATGGCAATTGGAGTCATGATTGATTGATGAGATGACTGGATGGAGAGAAAGACTGTGTTAAGTTGTAATGGTGTAGTTTCAGGCTGCGCTGCGACTTCTTTTTCTACTCGAGCGCCAGCCCAGCTGCTTGAGGCACGCCATCGTGCCGTATAGAGCTTACATGCACAAGCGATAGCGGATACCCCGCCACGAGTACAACGCGACGGTATACCTGTCGGATAAAGACTGCACTAACTTTGATTAATAATGTCCTCAACTGCAAGTTGGTCCAATGAATACGAGTAGCAGCTGCATTATCTTAGTGAGTTGGGATGGTGGTTGCGGATACATGAGTATTGCACGATGTGGAGTCAAAGTTGCGCAATACTAACGGAATCGACTTTGGCACCGCCGCTAAGCTAGTTTGAGTAACCATCGCCTTACCCGGATGACAAGACGGAGGCCAACAGAAAATGATTTACAGACAGCCGGGAGCCGCTGAGCAACATTAATGGGTTACGTTACACTTCTGATACTCTCTGCCCTTGAAGATCACCAACTTCCTAAAAACAATGCAAGCAAAAAGCAAAAAGCAGGTCGCTATCATTGGGGCAGGTATCAGTGGTGTCGTGAGTGCGTGTCATTTGCTCAAAAGAGGGATTGCAGTCACTGTTTTCGAGAGGAACTCTACAGTAGGCGGAGTATGGTAAGTTCCAAGTGTCCTGATATTGCTATAGCTGTATACTAATGTACATAAGGGTGTATAACGAAAACCAGCCGCCAGAAGTTGCTTGGCCGGCTGTCAATCCCTCAAAAGGTGAAGCTTTCGATGACGCAGTGGCCGCAAATGATATACCTGGGTGAGCTAATGCGCAAATGTCAATCTCCAAGTGTACACTAAGACAGTACAGCGTAGACCATGTCATCCTGGGCTTCGAAACAACGTCTGGACGCGTTTGATGAAAACGAGCCTGTATGACTGGCCGCCGGGAACACCTGACATAACAACGCACGATGTCATGCGACAATACATCCAGGCCTTGTCTCGTGAATACAGCGTTGATCAGCATATTCACTTCAAGACAACTATCGTAAAAGTCCAGAAAACCGGAAAGAAATGGGAATTGCTGAGCAAGCCTCGTCGAAGAGATAGCCTGAACTCTAGTAGTCAGAGCCAATCAGACCTCTTTGATGCGGTGGTCGTGGCGACAGGGCACTACCATGCTCCGCGAATTCCAGACATTCCAGGCTTGAAGGAACTCAGGCAGCGCTACCCTGAGCACGTTTCTCATTCGAAGGCTTATCGTGGGCCAGAGAGACTACGTGGAAAGAACGTCCTGTTGATTGGAACTGGTGCCTCGGCTGTTGATATCGCTCGGGATGCCGTGGTTGTTGCTGCCCGTGTGTTTCAGAGCGGTCGCGGTGGCCGTTTTGATGTCCCGCTGATGTGTTTTCCCGAGGGAGTGACGCATGTACCAGAGGTAGTTAAGATTGAGCATGTCGATGGTACAGGGTTGCCATTGGCATCCCGCTTCCATTTGGTTTCGGGTGGCATTATCTGCGAGGTTGATGTCGTAATACTATGCACCGGCTACCACATCAGCTTACCGTACCTGTCACAGTTCCACGACGACTCTATGCCCGTGGACAAAGCATCCAGGGACATAGTTGTCACCGATGGTACCATGTATCACAACTTGCACAAGGACATCTTCTACATCCAGGATCCAAGCTTGTCGTTCATCGGAGTGCCATATTATACTGCCAACTTCTCGCTTTTTGATTTCCAGGCGCAGGTCCTAGCTGTGGTGCTAGCAGATATTGCCCATCTGCCATCACGGGAGGAGATGCGGGAGGAATATAACAAAAAGTTGGACCAGAAGGGTGCTGGAAAGCAGTTCCACTCTCTCAAGGGGGTTGAGGTTGAATATGTCAACGAGTTGTTGAACTGGGTAAATCCCGCTCTGCTCAGGGCGGGCTTGGAGCCGATCAGAGGTCACACAGCGGAATGGCTGGCAGCACAACAGGAACAGCTGCAATGGCTTGAGCAACTGCTGACAGGATCACCTAAACACGAAAGGAACATCGAATTCGATCAAGCGACCATTTGCTCTTGAAAAACTACTTTAGGTTGCTCTGGTTTGATATTGTCAAGTTTCCTGCCGTGTGATAAATAGTTTTCGATCTATTTTCGAAACATATAGAAAAAGTAAGGAATTTGACGCACGCTACCCTTGATAAAATCGAATTCGGATATTTTTGCCTCTGGTCGCAGCACTTGGAATGCCAACGAAGACCCCTCCAGCTCTACTCTCATGCATATATTTTCGTAAATATTCCGGCAGAGAGAGTCAAGGACTACTTCGCATGTCATCAAGAAAGTATTGGTTGTTTGTGGCATTGCATAGATTGCATTGCTCAGTCTTGGAGCGGTATCGACGTGGTGTATTAGGATGCAGTATCACGAGCGCGAGACATTTCGTGAGACGAGGTAGGGATCATATCCAAGGCCGCACGAGCGCGATATGCTCGACGAAAGAGCATCGATTGGTGTCTCTATTCAGTTTTCGGCACAGCTCTAGACAGGTGGACCTGTATTTCGAGTACCTCTCAGCAACAACGCGCAGAAAACAACAACTCAGTGGGAAAACTTGAGACAAAATGGAGAAGATTTCTCCGAAACTTCCGTTCCGATAGGCTATAGCAAAGACACTTCAGAGGTGTGATAGCCATCCATAGTTCTTATAGACAATGTGTACCATTTATCGCGCATCGCTCATCCTTTGGAGTCCATGAGCCGGATTTGAACGTCTTTACGCAAGCTTCATCCTTTCGATACTGTTCCTCGAGACCGATGTGCCTTCTTGCTGCATCTACTGGTCTCGCCGGATTGAGATGCCATTTGACCAAAGGGCCCATGTCGACAATTATCACAGTGCCTTGCACTGATACCTGTGTTAAGGCTCGTCATTTACAGAGGATGATCAAAGCGCCGATGACACTTGCTGACCTCGACGCTTTCTTCGTTGCAACAAATCTATTAACATAACTTTGGATGTCGTTGACCCAAGCGAAAATGGCGCATGCACCAGGACGCAGGCGTCATTAGCGTCCGCTCGTGGGTGTGTGTGTGTTGGGGGGGGGGGGGGGGGGGGGGGGGGGGGGGGGGGTGAACCGGGAGATACAGTACGCTGGGAGTTCTGGGTAAATGTTGCCTATTTTTGGGCTTTGTTGCCAGCTCACCACTGGAAACGTATTCGCGTAGAGCTAACAGAGAATCATAGTAAGGATTTTCTATCACTCTCTACAATTGGAGCTAATTAGCTAACGAGATTTGGATGGAAGAGTGAGTTGAAAGCGAGCATCCAGAGCAGTGGCGGTGCAAGCTGAGCAACGACTAAGCCGAAATTAAACCAGTGTCGCACTGAAAGACCAGCCTAAGCTAGGTAGTGCTTAAGATTTGCTGATGTGCAGCGTTCAAGGAAGCAAAAGGAAGTGGAAAATAGTATAAATAGATATACTTCTGATGAAAGTTTGTTCTTATGATATTATATTTCATTGGATATTATTATAGATTGATTTGATTTGATTTGAATTGTCATTTACCCTGAACCATCCTAGTTAGGATATGCAGGCTACATACAAGTCATGTGATCTATTTGCATTCCTCTTTATGGATCTATTTCCTGAAGTTTGGTTCCTGCTTAGAGTTGTCTTTCTGTAGTAACCTCTTCTCTCATCCTATTTGTAGTGTTAAGGTGACCGAGCTTTATTATGAAAGGTCTCTGTTACAAAATCTGCCAGACTTTTCAGCAAATTCAAGTATAGCATATAGTTCTCCATCTACTATATCCTCTGATATAAAAGATGATAAGCTATTAAGATGGGGTCCTATCCTCCTCCGCAGTCGTTGTCGTAGCCCTCGAAGAGTTGGGCAGTCAAGAAACACATGTGCCAGTGTCTCTCTCGCTCCGCATTCACAGCTATCGTCCTGGGTTTTACCAAACCTTTTCCTATAGCTCTTTAGCCATGAGTGGCCCGTATGTAGTTAAGCTAGCAGGTTCGCTTAAGGGCATGTTTTCATGTCATAGAGCTTTCGTGTAACAGGCTATGCCTATACTAGGGCTGCGCCACTATGCACTACAAAGGGGGGTTAGCTCTAATGCAGGCTAGTGCTTAAAGAGCCTTAAGACTCATAGGATTGAGTCTTTTTCCTTCCTTCTCTCTCCTCATCTTGGTTGTAGATAGCACCTGGACTAGATAGCTGGAATCCAGTTACTATAGGCCGCTCACATCAACAATAGCGCGTTTCCACCTGCTGCAGATGATCTACTCGTTTTCCAAGCTCTTCGATTCCTATCCAATGCTTTTCCCCTCTGTTTTCGATTGTTGATTTTGATTTGATTTGATTTGATTCTTCATTTACCCTGACCCATCCGAATTCGGATATGCAGGCTACATACGAGTCACATGATCCATTTACATTCCCTTTCATAGTTCTATTTCTTGAAGTTTTTGTTCCTACTTAGAGCTGTGTCGCCGTAGTGTCCTCACTTCTCGCCTATTTGAAGTGTTGCGATAACTTATCTTCCTTGTGCCAGATCTCTGTTGGAAAACCGGCCTGTTTTCTCAGCAA